>NW_006775022.1:304840-331910 GCF_000442215.2 Lipotes vexillifer
GTTCTTCCGGGCTTGCCTCTGTCTCAGAAGGCTGCTCCGTCCTCCCACTGACCAAGGCGCTACGCACCCCCTCTTCCCCTCAGGTCCTCGCCGTGTCCTGTGTTGATTTCCACCTTCACAGCCATCTTACCCCCCTTCCTGATCCACTGACATACCTGCTGCTGCAGCTCAGCTCCTCCCTTCTCCTCGGCTGGAAGATTGTCATGGCCACCTGACGTTCCTCCCCACTTCTCATCTCACCTATGTTTAATCCAGCCACCACTCCTGCCTACGTGATCCTTCTAGAGCACCTTTCTATTTATGCCATTCCCTTTTGCACTTGTGTTTCAGTCCTCACAAATCATCAAGAGCTTCCTCAGTGCCTCCTTCATCGAGTCCAAAGTTCTGAGACCAGTATTCCCATTCCATCATGGTGACATACCTTACCTTTTCATGCATGCACTCATTCACTCATTCATTTATACACCCATTCAACAACAAATGTTTGTTGAGTGCCCAACGTAACATGAAGTAAGCACCAACAACATGCCAGGCATTGTGCAAAGCGCTTTGCACACATTTTGTTGTTTGATCCTCACAATAAATCAGGTTTTGCTGTTTTTACACCCAGATGAGGAAGCTGAGACATAGAGAGCTCGAGTCACTAGACTAAGCCCCCAGCTAATAAGGATTCAGACTCACACGGCCTGAGTCTAGAATCTGAGCTCCTAACCACTATAATGCAGACAAAACACTGGAGTGTGTCTGTTGTATGTCCATGGCCGTGCTGCTCGTGTTGTGGAGTTAGTATATAAAACTTCAGCGAGGTGGATTCAGGAATGGGCTGGCGTTCGTTTGTGAAGAGAGAGATCCAGCAGGTAGTTCTTGGAGAGAGCAGAGGATGCTCTGCTGACCTGTTGTCCTGGGATACGGGGAGGGGCAGAAAGCCCTCTGGGAATTTGCTGAGTGCATCAGTCTGAAGCCCAGTGGAACTGAGTAAGGTCTAGTGCCACGTGGCGGTGTACAGGAGGGAGGGGGCCACATTCCCCATCCTCAAGGAACATACCATCTGACCACAGACAACACGATGCACCTGTGGCAAAGATGCTTTAGGCGCCAAACAATGGAAGAGCCAGATCCACGTGGAATGTGCAGTGAGTTCCCAGAGGAGCTCCAGGTGTGGTGACTTTCCTTCTCTACAGGTGTCAGGAGAGGCTCTGGGACAGCCTTCTGTCTGGAAGCAGTGTGTGTAGAGGGTGGGTTCAGAAGCCAGGGAGGCAGCCTGCCCAGGCTAAAATCCCAGCTTGAGCCCTGAACCAGCAGGGACCGTGAACACGAAACAGACACTGAACCTGGCGCACAGTCAGGCTTCTAGAAAAGTGAGCGCTTACAGCATAATGGGTTTAAGTGCATGTTGTCATATCCCAGATCTGTGACAAGGACACACATTTCACAGATTGATCTGATCCCTAAGACCCCAGGCAGCAAGTGTCAATCACGTTTTACAAATTAAAAATAGAGACTAGTCTCAAAGCACAAGACTTCCAACTCCAGATCGGTCCAGTGCTCTCACTATCGCAGCGGTGCTGTTTCCTGGCCCAGCTGGGTACTCCCAAAGATCGTGAACACAGTTTTGTAAGCTGCGTTCTCTCCTGCCGAATGCCAGCACCGCAAAGTAACGTGAGCGGCCCCTGAGGTTGGTCCTTCCCAATCTTTTAAGCAGACACGGTTCTTGTTAGAGCTGGGAGCAGACATGGCCTAGGGAGCATGGGTGTGCTGACTTACTTCTCAACAATCCGTCCCGTACACTCTCAGGGGAAAGCGTAATGTCACTCAGTCAGAGAAACACACGGGGCTGCAGAGTCACTTTTGCTTGAATGCACTGTAACCTTCTTTCAGTCTCAAGCAAACCCTTGGTATGTGGAGGCCTGATGCTCCGTACAGGGGAGGAAAGGCTGGACCATAGGTGTGCTGAAATGCAGGTCAGCAGCTCAGGCACACGCACATGCATGTGTGCACACACACACTCACTCACCCTCACACCCCTCCTATCTGCAGATATTTCTGAGTCTGGAAATGACTTTACTTTCCTCGGATTCCCTGAGTGATGAGGCTCTGCTGTACTTGAAAAAGTATTCTGTCCGAGTTTGGATTTTAGGTGATAACTTTTCATCGCGAGGGCGCATGTTCATAGCAGCAAGTTGTGGAGGGAAGCTGTCCGGCCTGGGGATGAGAGGCTTGACTTTTAGTCCCTGCTCTGCCATGAACCAGCTCTGGGACCTTAGACAGTTATTTAACCAGTCAGGGCCTCAGTTTCCA
This sequence comes from Lipotes vexillifer, assembly GCF_000442215.2. NCBI lineage: Eukaryota > Metazoa > Chordata > Mammalia > Artiodactyla > Lipotidae > Lipotes > Lipotes vexillifer. The sequence goes on from NW_006775022.1 coordinate 307,139, forward strand.
CATCTGTTCAGGGAAGGTTGGTTTTGGACGGCCTGAAGTTCCCTTCCAGCTAGAACACCGTGCGATTCAAATGCTAAATCAAGACAGTTTGTCACATTGCATATAGTGGGGGGGGGGGGCCTTTAAAGTTCCCAAGGAAAAGAACATTGAAAATGATTCTTGCTCAGCTTTACTCCCTAATGGAATTTGTCTGCTCACAGGTCCTTTTTAATCACGAGGTCAGGCCACTTTTGTTAGCCATTTAGTGTAAAAAAATTCCTTTCTTTCTAGTCCACTGAGAGTTGGGTAACAGAATTTTTATTTTACTTCCCGTATGGCATAGAGTTGAGGGCTACTATTTTCAAGCTCAAGTGTTCTTATTCTATATCCTCTTCCCCAACATTATATTTGATTGATAGTATTAAACAGAAGGAGAGTTTATTTTACCGGAGCGGGGAAATGCATTAGGTTAAGTAATAAGTATATAAAATAAATGGTTAGAGGTTTTGTAAAGGAAAAGATGTAATTTTGTGGTTATGCGTGTTTGGGACTATTTTCTGTTATGTTTTGCTGGTAGAAAGAGAATGTATTGGATCAGCAGAACTAAGCCAAGACGACTGTGCAAATAAGATGATGTCTTGTTCAGCCACGTCTTTAGAGACGTGAGCATGAGAGAAAGAAAGAGGCGGTATGCTTTGACTCTCTTGAGGCAATTGGAGGGGATGCAGTTGGGGAGGCTCGCAAGGGTAATTGTTGTGATCGACAGATCCAGTGGGCCCTGGGGCCCAAGACCTCCAAGGCATGATGGATGCCTGCATCTCTCACAGGTGTGGCCACATCCGGACCCAACAAGCCACATGTTTGCAAATCTACAAGGCCTGGCAGGTTCCTGCCTGTTAACATCAGTCTATAGGAGGCAACCTGGCCCTCAGACATGGGGACACACACTCACCTGGAGACTTTGCTGAGTGGGCACTGCTGGCCCCCATGTGATGCTGTCTGCACTTCTCTCTCTCGACCCTGGCCACCGCCAAAGGGGATCAAGCCCCCCAGAGGAGTAGGAACGCACATCCCCTCCGCTTCCCATGGTCAAATTCCCCAACCAATTATGTGACACCTAGTGTGATGAGTCTGTCTCTCTGATTTGTCAATTTATCTATATGATGACTTCTATATTATGAAAACCAAATCACATTTGTTTAAACACTTAGTTAATCATATTGAAAAAAACAAAACTTCATGAGATTGCAATTGTCCTGGAGGATCTGGAACTTGGAGTTCTAGTAATCGTCAAGCGTGAGCAATGGGCTTGCTAGTCAACTGCCTGAAGGTGAACAGAAGGTAGTTTTAGAGCTAAAAAATGAGATGTTAACTCTGGTACTGACTAAGAGAGTTGGGGTTGTTTAAGGACCAGAGTACAAGAGCTAGAATCCACCCACTCCTCTTTTTTTTCTTCACCCCCTCCTCTTTTGTAAGCAATAATTCAGCCTAGTTGTTGAACTGGAAATTAATTTTATACTAATTTGTTCTCAGGTCATTCTTTAATAAGCTTGTATTTCTGGGTATTTAATTTGAAAGCACATTTGATAAGTAATCTATTAAAAAGTAAATCGACACTGAGAATAAATGAGTTTGAAATTTCAGAGGTTGGTCATCAAGACTACTGTCACCATTTGGTTTTTGATTTTTTTAACCAATACTTGGTTTCCTATAGCAATATTTCACAGTTATCTAAAATGGAGCGAATTATTTGATGTACAAGACCCTCAAAGATGGGTAAGTCAAAAACCAGTGGTGCTCGTTCCCCCAGGCAGCCTAACATAACACCAGCTGGGTCCCTTCACTTCCTGAGTCATCTCAGCTCCAACATGTCTTCTGGGTTCCCAGGGCTGAAATTCCCCCACTCTGTGCAGAGGGGACCAGGCTGCTCTGATGCCCTGGGGCATTACAATCCAGTTACACAACCTCCCGATGTTTAGAGAATTGTTATCGTGACTCCCTTAAGTACCCAAAGCTAGAGTTACCTAGAGAGGGGGAACCATGGAGCCTTTCAAAAGTTACTTCCCATGGAAACCGAAGAGGCAGGCTGGCAGCAAGGGTCCCGCATGGCCTGGCTGGATGCCTGGCGGCTGGCCGGGCAGCGTCCCCCAGCACTATCCCTCGTGCCCCCTTCCCTGGGCCACGTGCCCACTGAAGAGGACACCCTCGCCAGAGGAGAAATGGGGCAGTGAGTCTGCCTCCGCGCCTGAATCTCCCAGCCAAGCAGACAAAGCCCCTCCCTGAACTGTCCCCCTCCCCCACTGCCCATGTTTGTGCGTGTGCTTTCCCTCTGTGGGCAATCCCCTCTCCCACCTCTGTCCCTGGCCACCGGGCCACCCCACTCCTCAACGTTGTATGGGGGTCAAAAAGGAGGCCCAGAAAATGTCATTATTTCCAGCTGGTATAGTCAACAACATAAAAAATCCAAGCTATGCTACAAATTGTTAAGTTGATAAGATGGCCCAGCAGGAGTCTCTGATACAAGATCAGCTTTAAAAAATAAAAGAGCTTTCCTTTACATTAAAAATAACCGTGTATAAGATGTAATAGATAAAAAGACCCTATTTATGATATCAACAAGCCTATACAATACCTAGACATAAGCCAAGTGAAAACTTTCCAAAGCCGTTCAAAAAAAAAAAAAAAAAACATCTAAAACTAGGCAGAAGGACATAAAAATGGCCTTTTATTATGTGGAGAGACACCGTGTATATGAATAGAAAAACTTTTCATTTGAAAACTACAAATCCTGACTAAAATGACCTCTACATTCAAATTAGTCAAGCCGAAATCTCAAAGGATTATTGCAGAGCTTAAAATTTGATTCTGAAATTCACCTGAAAGAGAAAATAGGCAATAATACTGTAGAAACTTCTGAAGAAAAAATAGTATCGAAAGAAAACTCACTCTCAACAAGGTTGCCAAGACAGATTGGGGAAAGAATCGTTTTCTAACAAATGGTTCAGGGCACCTGGATATCCACGTGCGGAAGAGTGGAATTGGAGCCCTGCTTTAAGCACATACAAAAATTAATTCAAAGTGAATCAAACATCTAAAAGTAAGAGCTAAACCTATAAAACTCTTAAAACATAGGGGTAAGTCTTTATCACCTTAGGTTAGGTAAGGGTCTCTCAGATATGGCACCTAAAGCATAAGCAACCAAATTAAGAAAACAGAGAGCTTGGACCTCATCAAAATGATCAGCTTTTGTGCTACAGAAGACATCAAGAAAGTGAAAGGACAACCCACAAAATGGGAGAAAATATTTGCGAATCATATCTCTGGTAAGCGTCTAGAATCTAGGGTATATAAAGAACTCTTCCAACTTAACAATAAAAAGACAAAAAAAAAACAATTAAAAAATAGGCAAAGGGTTTGAATAGACATCTCTCCAGAAAAGATGCATAAATGGCCAATAAGCATGTGAAAAGATGTTCAACGTCATACGTTATTAGGAAAATGAAAATCAAAACCACAGTGAGACACTACCTCCCATATACTAGGATGGGTATAATCAACATCATAGACAATAACAGATGTGGGTGAGGGTGTGGACAAATTCATACATTCATCCCATGCACTGAGAATGTAACATGGTTCAGCTGCTTGGGAAAAATTTAGCAGTAGTTCAGAACGTAAACAGAGTCACCATAAGATGCAACAATCCCACTTACAGATACATAACCATATACCTACCCATAGTGTATACCCAAGAGAACCAAAAAAAAAATGTCCACACAAAAACTTGTACATAAACGTTCATGGCAGCATTATTCATAATAGTCTAAAAGTGGAAACAGCCCAAATCCCCAGCAACTGATGAATGGGAAAACAAAATTTGGTTATATCCCTACAATGTCATTTTATTCAGCAAAAAAAAAAGGAACAAAGTACTAATACTTGCTACACCATGAATGAGCCTTGAACACGTTATGCTAAGGAAAGGAAGCCAGACACAAAAGGCCACGTTTTGTATGATTCCACTTAATGTGAAATGAAATGAAATGAGTAGAATAGGCAAATCCATAGAGATGGGAATTAGTTTAGTGGTTGCCAGGGGTGGCTAACGGGAAGTGTCGCTAGTGGGTGTGAGGCTTCCTTTCGGGGTGATGAAAACGTTTTGGAATTAAATGTGATGGCTGCACAGCATTATGAATGTACTAACACCCATACTAGTATGCTTTTAAAAGGTGGATGTTATGGTATGTGAATTTAATCACAATCAAAAAAAGAGAACTTGCTCTGATATCAAAATGTTCCTATAGAATAATAGGAATTAAAAGAGTGTGGTGTTGGCTCAGGAATGGACAGATGGAGGTTTGCCTCAGTGGACCAGCATAGAGAACATGGAGATGGAGCCACAGCCTCATACCTCCGCAAGAATGAATTCCAATTTAGATTAAATAACTAATTCTAAGAACTAATTCTAAGAAATAGAAGAAAATAAGAGAGGACATATGTATAACGTTGAAGAAAGCCATCTTAAGCAATACACAATATGCGTAAATTTGTATAAGAATTGGAAACTCTTGTAATAAATACAATAAAAGATATCGTAAGTCAGTTAAGAAGACATTTCTCACATAATTAATATCCTGAATATATAAAGAACTTCCAGAATCAATAAGAAAAAGTCAAAATAACAAATGTTCTGCAGCACTCCCTTCCTGTAATTGCCTTTTCAGATGATCCCAAAATTTTGTCCTCTGTTCAGTGACAAAGAGATCATCTTGGCCCCTTTTTCATGATATGGGATTTCCCTGGCCACTCAATCCCATCCGGCCCTCTCTCTTAGCAAAGTCAAGGTGGTCTTTGGAATGTTGTCCCTGTCAGGCAGGACAACTGGACACCCTGCCCTGCCCTGCCCTGGAAAAAGTGATTAACTGTGGTCCTGATTGAAGGAGCTGTGTGCTGAGGCTGAAACCCCTGCGTCCACTTCTCCTGTCCCTTAGAAGACGCAGCCCTTTGCCTCGGGACTGCACCGCGCTGGCATTCAGAGGCCTTGAATGAGGAGCACTAAGTGCACTTAGCGTTTCTTGCCAGCCGGCCACCTAACTGGGGCTGCAACATAACATTTGTTCAACAATAAAATTAACCTTGATGCCGGACAGATATCTATCTTCACTAAGGACGTGTCCGTGCCGTGGTTTCTTTTTGCAAGTGACATTATTAAAGAAATGGAATATTGCAGGCATGTCACCCAAGGACTTTGGTCTTAGAAGACCTTCCTATTTTTCTCTCCTGCTAAGAGAGTCTTTCTGCTCTCAATTGGGCAGTTCATCGAGGTACCCACTATCTCTCCTCACCCCCTTCCTCTCATAGCCTTTTCTGTTTTCATAAGCCATAGATTTGGCCTCATTTTATTGCTTTTCACAGTGTGCTTAAATACCCCACACGGTTCCTCATCTCATTACAAAAGACAATTTGTAATGCGGAAAATGGCAATGTGACTTGTTCAGCTGCTGGAGTTTGTAAAACCTTCCGCATCAGGGCTTTCCTGAAGGGTGTCAGAGAGACGAGAATGGAACCGGGATGCAATTAGAAACCCTGTTGATAATCTCTAAGTAAATCAGATATTCCTGCCATAGATCCTGGCTGGGTCACGTGGGGCTGGCATGAAACATTAAGACCGCTGGCTGGTTCAATATTTTATGCAAAAGGAAATTCTGTAGCTGAAAACAAGATGATTGGAGGCCACTGGTTTATTGTGAGTGGGCAAGAAGACAGCATGACTGAACCGACTTTCTCCTCCTTTCAGGGTCACTGTTACTACCATGGACACGTGCAGGGCTATTCTGGTTCCACGGTCAGTCTCAGCACTTGTTCTGGTCTCAGGTAAGTGACCTTGACAGTGGCAGCTCTGGCCTTAAGCACAGCTACCGCAGACCACCCCCTTCTCCAATCGCTCTAAAGCGCCAGAGTGACGGACCTTGCCCCTGCCTGGCAGAACCGAGGAGCCCTTGCCCGGCAACGCGGAGGGCACCACACCCCCCCACACACACACTCCCATCTCAGCTCGCCTTTCTTCGCCGCTCCTCTTTCGAGGCCGTCCTCAGGCCTGGTAGGTTGGCTGGGTTTCAGCAGCCAAGGATTTGGGGAATATCTTTTGTTTTTGTGGCTCGATGCCAAACAACTCCCAGTGTTAAAAAAAATAGGACATTAGGTATTAGCATTTCAGCTGCTTGCTTAATAAAAATGAAAAGGGCCGCTTCTCACTAGGACACAAAGTGAGGGGCTGACTGAGCACAGATCCAGTTGAGCTGAGCACGGGCCTGGGTGGCAGGGGCCCCTGCCGGACGCAGGAAACAATCCCTTCTGCTGCCGAGAACAAGCCAGCCCTGCCTTCCAGTCGCAGCAACCGGCCCCGGGGGGCTGTGTGGGCTCCCCAGGAAGACCAGTCTGTTGACAGATTCCCAGCTGCCTCAGCCTCTTGACTGGGTTTATCTATCTAGTTTGTGAACTAGCAGCTTGTGTCCTCAAAGTCCTGCTTTGCTTTGGCCGCTGCCACCAGAGCGCGGGTCTGCGGAGGGAAGGACGGAGGGCCCGGGACAGCAGCGGCCCAGGGAACACGGGACTGTGCACCGTGGGTCTGCGAGTACTGCATGCCATGGCAGAGAAGGAACCTCGGTGCACACCCCGCACACACAACATACACACCACAGACACACACAATATACCACACACACCACATTCACACCACAGACACATACATAATATACCACACACACCACAAACATACAGACACACACACAATATACCACACACACCACACACACAGCATACACACCACAGACACACACAATATACCACACACACAACATACACACCACAGACATACACAATATACCACACACACCACATACACACCACAGACACATATGTAATATACCACACACACCACACACACACAATATACCACACACACCACACACACCACAGACACACACACAATACACCACACACACCACACACACACAACATACACACCACACACACAACATACCACACACACAACACACATAACATACACACCACACACACACAATGTACTACACACACACAACATACACACCACACACACAATATACCACACACACAACATGCACACCACAAACACATACACAATATACCACACACACCACATACACACCACACAATATACTACACACATACACACCTTAGCACATACGTACCACACACTATATACCACACACCACAACACACACAGTACAAGCAACACAGATACCCTGTAACACACACAATTTATCGCACATGACATACCACACATATCAACACAACACACACACAACATGCCACATACAACATACCCTAGGCACACAATGCACCTTGGACAACTCAGCACACTTAATACACTACACACGACGGGAGCGAAGTGGAGATCAGGGGCCCTGGTCGGGGTTTAGCGGCTGTGGATGGAGACAGACGCCCCGCGCAAGGGAGCGGAAGCGGTGCTCTTGGCAACCTCGCCTCCTGTGAGTCCTGCCGCGCTGTGAGCACTTACAGGTACTCCTGAATTAATGAGCAATCGCGTTGGTGGCTCTTACGGACAGACAGTACAGCCACTAGTGGACGGAATTCTCCAGAATAACAGCACCTGAGTCTGGCCGCGGCCTGGTGAGCACGCGCAGCCCTGGGCCTGGCTGGCGGCTGGACCGGCCCGAGGGAGGGTGCAGCCGGGCCTCCGGCCACACGTCCCCGTGCCCGTCCTTTCCTGGGGCGTCCCTGCCCCACGTGCACACCACACACACAACCCCCCGCCGACCCCCAACACGTGTCCCCGCCGGCCGCTGCCGTTCTTCGTGGCGTAGGCCACCTGCGCACCTTACATGTATGTGAAGGAGGGCAGCGCCGCGCGCCCTGCGGTCGGTGTCCGCGCTCAGCATCGTTTGGGCATCGTCCTTCCCGGCGCGTGAGGGGCGGCCTCTTCCCTCACCACGCACAGCCTTCCGTTCCACAGACACCCGCGTTTCCTCTCCTTGTTTTCTCCACCACGTGCATTTAGGTGGTTTCCAGTCTCTCTCAGCTGCCAACGACCGGCCCCGCAGGCCTCGGGCTCCGTGACCCGGGCGCGGCTCGGATGGAGGCGCCCGAAGGAGGGAAGGGTGTGACCTGCCCAGTCCTGCCGCCGTGTCCTGCCAGCGTGCCCGCCCGGTTTCCACTCTGACCATCAGAGGACGGGGGTTCTGTTTGCTCATGTCTCCCCCAGTCCTTGAGATACCAGATTCATTTTTAAGTATTTACCATTGGAATCTAACAGTCTGTTCAGAACTGGCTCCCCTGCCCCTTCGTCCGCTCCAGTCCCACACAGGGAAACCACAGCAGCAAACGTGGGCTCGGGTGAGGATGTGACGGGAACATTCAGGAACGCGTCAGGGGGAAGGCAGTTCGAGGGGGACCATGAGTCCCCAGGGCACAGTGGGAAGGTTTGAGGGGCAGAGGGAGGAGGGTGGGATCAGTTAGAGGACTGAAGGGCTGTGTGGGGCTAAGGGCCCAGCTCTCCTGGAAAACCAGGGCACGGGCACCTGGAGGGCACAGAGATGAAGGACAGGGTGGGGTCAGCCCCATTGGCATCTGGGTCAAGGTGAGTGACCAATTGGAGGTAGGCCCTCTGGGATCGTCAGAGAGACGTCCATGCCCCGGAGCACAATAGCCCAAGCAGTGACCAGTCACTGAGCCTCTCTGAGCGCCAGTTGCCTTGTATTTAAAATGGAGATAAAGACTCTAGCTGAGACTGGTGGTTGTGAAAATTAGTACAATGACCCATAGGAAAGCCCAGCCCTGTGCCTGACCTTGAGTGAGCAGCCAATGGAAAAAACCATCAGCCACTTGAGACAGTCTTACATTCTTTGATTCTGGGACTGGGCCAGTCAGGGAGGCGTGAACATGCCGTGCTTCTGGGTGAATTCCATGCAGAGCTACACTGCTCCTACGAGAGCCGGGTGGAGCACACAGGACCACACACACCTGAGAATTACAGTCACCCCTCTCCTGTATGGTGTCCAATACACCTGAAAGTAGAGAGTCTCTAACACATACATGGGAAGTCGGCACTTTACTGTCACACCTCTCGGGAACCTAAAAGATGGACCTGTTTTGAAGGCTAGATATTTCCAACCTTCGAATTAACATAGAGGTCACTGTGTGCAAAGAACATAAAAGCTAATTCAAACTGCCTTAAAGGCCAAGCATAGAGGTAGATTCATGCCATCAAAAAGTCCAGAGACGGCTTCTGGTGTGACTGGTTCCAGGACCTAACTGATGTTATCAGAACCCATTCTGTCTCCATCTTTGGCCTCTACCTTCTTCTGTGTTGATTTCATTCTCAGGCACTGTTTATTTTTGCGGTGACAGAGGGTCTTCAGGCAGCTCCAGACTTACATCCTCAGAGGGCAAGTAGAAGAATGAGGACCCTTCTTTGAAGCTCAGCAAAAGTCCTCAAAATGCAACTTATTGTCCCTCACTGTGTCATGGGCCCCTCCCTGAAACAATCAGGCTCTAGGCATGCAGGCTTCAGTAGTTGTGGCACGTGGACTCAGTAGTTGTGGCTCACAGGCTCAGTTGCTCCACGGCATGTGGGATCTTCCCAGACCAGGGCTTGAACCTGTGTCCCCTGCATTGGCAGGCGGACTCCCAACCACTGCGCCACCAGGTGGGTGGAATGCTCTAATTTAACAGGTTATGTGCCCAACCCCTAGGCCAGGCTGAGTGTGAACCACACCCAGCCTCAGGGGCTGGTGCGGGCTGGGGAGAAGGGTGGGTACATGAAGGAAAACCAGAAAAAGGACAGATGAGGGCCAGGGACACACAGAAACTACGGGCCAGCTCCAACAACAGCTTCCACATGTTTGTGAAAACTCTAAGCTAGCGAAACTGAGACCAGCCGTAAATGGAGACGTCCGGGTTGGTCTGATAACTTTCAGGTGGTTTTCATAGGGCATCAAACCCTTGATGGATAAAGAGATGAGGGTATCTTCAAGGGAATTCCTAATAGCTCCTTTTTACACTAAATAAAACAATCAGCAAACCAGTGACATTAACTAATTAGTTTTAAATTATGAAGATGAACGACTGGGTAGAGTATTCCTGAGTAACATTTAAACAGGACAGATCTGCCCCCTGTACTTGGCCTTGCCACTTGCTCTCTACTCCCTGTCCTTCACCCCAGGCCTGTCCCCCAAAGGCACAGGTAACTGGCAGGGTCCCCGGTTTCTCCCTCACAGAGGGGTCCATCTCTCTGACCAGATTCTGCAGAGCGTCTGAGTCTCAGGACCACCTCCTGTCTCCGGCACCTGGAGAATGTCCACCCGCCCCACCCCGGGTACCTGGCACAGAGCACAACTTGGCAAAGAGGAATACTGTGAAATACTTATGGCTGGGGTTCCAGGAAGAGTCAGGGGAGTGAGTGCTGCGTCGCCTGGTGTCGACCACCAAGACGGGGTGGGAACACTGATGGAGCAAAGCTGCTGCGTGGGGATGGAGCTCCTGAGAATTTTAATTTCCCTTTGTGCTGTTGTTACAAAAGCAGCAGACCGTGCATCAACAGAGAAATTCCGGAGTTATGTAGTCAACTTTATGATCTTGCGAGGAGAGAATCAGACCAGAGACAAAGCTGTGTTCGATCAACGGCTTCCTGGCAGAAGAATCAATCGAGAGGGGAAATAAAAATGCAACTAGAGTAGCACCAGCCTGGTAAATTTGAGAAAGAATAGAGGATTAAAAGTTATGTGAAATATGGTGTGACCCCAAAATACATTCAGAGCTAGGAATGTGGAGGAAAACTCGAGTGTCCTAGGGGATGCATTAATTAGAGCCCAGCAGATTACAGTTTCGCAGAGAAAAAGCAGAGAAGGAACATCCTGCTTTGCTTCAGAAAGGCTGATCAAAGACGGGCAGGCAGGCAAGGAAAGCTCTGTCCTGGAAGAGAGAAGGGAGGAGGGAAGCACACAAGTCATCCTTCATTTGAAGCTTGAAGGGGAAAAGATAAGGAGAGAGAAACGCATGGAGATCCCAGCAAAAAGGGGGATTAAAGAGGAAACAGCTCTTGAATGGAGGGAATGAAGGGCAACGTGGGAAATAGGTCATAAAAACGAGTGCCGCCATAGAGCTTATCCTTCCTTTGAAAGGACTCCAAGTCAAACGGGAAGTTTGGGCCATAAGTTAGTTTTGTACCATATCATGTGTCTCCCCAAGATGCCCAGCCCTCATTAGCACAGTGTCAGCGCAGCGTTCATGGTTCTCCTGGTCTCTGTTGTTGCTCTCGCTGCTTCGTGCCTCGGCCCTGCTCCTGCGTCCCTAAGCCCACGAGCATCCCCATGAGCACCAGATGCTCCTTGACACTGTCGTGCATGGGTACCATGTTCCAGTGATGCGGAGAGAATTCTGCCCCTGTCCCAGAGGAGCTTAGCCGCTGTGTTTTGTAATGGGACAGACGTCCAGTCCTGGCTCGCTCCTGCCAGGGCATCCAAATAGCCATGTCCCTGTGTCCTGATTTGATTCACAAACACCACATTGCTGAACCCTTCCAGCTCCCTGGTTAGAGCGTGAGATCCTTAGGGGGGAAGAGCCTGTGTCTCACCATTTCTTCCTCTTCTCTTGCTCCACCTCCGAGCTTCTGCTTGGAAATCTGGCATAAGGACTCTTGGGGGCTCACAATTTTCGAATGAGCCAAGAGTTTTCCCATCCCCTGCGGGCATGGTGGTTAAAATGAGGCTTAATTTCTTAGGGAATCACCTGTGCTTTGATCGACTTAAGGGAAGCATTCACGTGTTACGTGAATGAGGAAACTGGTATCTAGAGTTGTAAACTAGGTATTCGTTGTAATGACAACTTCATTTCTAAATGGAGTTTAGGATACCTGAGCACGAGGTGTACACGCACTCACACCTACACACTCACGCTTTTACATGTGCTCTCGCACACAGGCACGCACACGCACGCGCACGTGCGCGCGCACACACACACACACACACACACACACACACACACCCAAGGGTGATGACAAGCAGAGGCTATGTCATACTTTACCCTTTGCCATCATCACAATTTCTGCTTTCAGCAGGGCAGGGACAGGTGTTAGTGCCACTGCTTTACAGAGCAGCTGAGGCTCAGTCACCAGGAGCCTGGTCCTGATGCTGCAGCTCGGAGCTGCAGGTGCTCACGGCAAAGGATGCTGTCACCCCCTTCCTAGTCACAGCTGCTGTCTCAGGAGAGAGGCATCTCGTGCATTGACACCAAGCCTTGGCACGTTCTCATGCGACGCTCCCTAAGCTGTAGGCACGCTCCCTAAGCTGTAGGCACGCTCCCTAAACTGTAGGCAGGTGTTACATCCCTCAGATTATGGTTGAGGAAGCAAAGCCTGGGAAAGTGGCTTTTCCCCAGAGTCCCTCAGCTGTAATGGGCAAAACTCCACCTCACACCCAAGTCTGGCTGACTCCTTGTTCCATATTTGCTCCACTAGATCTTTTGCGCAACTTGGATCCAACCTTCTTTTTCAGCCCCATCGTCCTCTACCCTGAGGAACCCCTCCCCCATTCCAGCCCCACTGTTCTCTACATGTTTCCGGAACATGCCCTACATGTGTCTCACTGCCTTTATCCCTGCTGTGTCTCGGCCTGGGACACACTCCTCTCCCCATCTCTCAGTGGTTTTGGAAGGTTCACTCTCCCACCAAGGCCCAAATCAAATGATGCCTCCTCCACAAAGCCCGCCCTGGCCTCCCAGCCACTCCTTGCCATACAGCTCAACCCTGCCTCGCCTGTTCCATCACAGACAGCCCTTGCTTCCGCAGCACAGTGCCTGTAGCATAGCAGGCGCTTCCTAGAGATTTGTTTACACCCCTGGGTTAAGGTGCCCGTCCTGCTTTGGCTCACTTACAGTCGATTACTGTACCTTGTGCTTTCACTACCCTGCTGTAAGGACCTTCAGAATAGGGAACATGTCTGATCAGCTCTTAGCACTGGCCTTAGATGTGGGAGATAGCACAAGATGCTTTTAAAAATTCAATTAAATAAAAATACTCAGATGCCAGGTTATTTGGTACCTGTATAAGTCCACACATTGCTGTGTTCCTTTAATGTCTTGCATTGATTTAAATTATGTAACATAAAGTTTACTGCACTAAGTTTTATGTAATGAGATCAAATATAACACAAAATGCAGGAATACTTCTTGCTCCACTACACCACTGAAAAATAGTCAATCAACTTATTTTTCAAAGGGTAGAATTGACCAGTGTTATGGTCCATGGAATCAGAAAATCAACTTATAAAGGGTAGAATTGACCAGTGTTATGGTCCATGGAATCAGAAATAACCATTATAATGAAAGTGATCATTTGCAATTTAGCGATCAGGGCAATCACAACCATCATTTTTTAAAGAAGAAAGAAAGGAAAAGTTCTGCTTTGAGGCAGTGTTGTTATTTATAGTTTAAAAAACACGTTGAATTGATCCGTTTGAAGAAATTGACCAGAAATCTCAGCTGAGAAAGTGAAAAAAGGATCTTAGGAGGAAAACAAGTCAGAGGGAGTGAGGCGAGTGCTGGGAAATGAGCCTCAGCCCTCCTGAAGGACTGGCCACGTCCAAGGATCCGAGGAGTTGCCCGCCATCCTCCCTGGTACCTCTCAGCTGGACTTGAGTGTTCGCTGATCTGGGTGGATGTGGGTTTTCCAGATGTCACAGCTCAACCTAAATGGCCCATGGCAAAGTGGTCTAAGGGGCCGAAAAGTCAGGCACGTGGAGATGACCTTGCCTTTGCTGTCCTGTCTGCTAGGAAAGCAGGGCCCTGGGCCCACCCTAGCACTGTCTAGAACCTGGCACGTTATAGGTGCTCAGTAAACATTGGTGGAATACAAGCCATCAAGTGGTCAGTGAAGCTTAATCCCAGCCAGTTCAAATTTTAAAAAACTCTTTAAAGTGTAGTAGATCACATTAAGAAAGAAATTAGCTTAGAGTGGGAGGTGAAGTTAATTTGACCTTGACCTCTGTTCTGTGACCTTCTGCTCCCCTAGCTTCTATCAGGCTGGGCTCGGCTGGCTCCCCTCCACCCCGCAGGCCACGCCACCTCTGGTGAGGGCTCTCTTTCTCCCTTCCTCTTCCTCTTGGAGATATTCATTCCGTCATCCTGTGTAAACATCTGTGGGAGCCACAGCTGGGTTTGGAGCCCTTCTGCACCATCTCCAAGGCTGCTCTGGTCCCCACCCTGAAGGACCCCCAAGGTCAAGTCTCAGTTCTCCCAGGCTCTACTCTCGTTCAAAATTCAGAATGTCCAAATCCCAACTCCTTGGTCCCCAGACTGCCCCCCCCCCACCTGAACTCTCTTCCATTCAAGGTCCAGCCCATCCCAGGCTCCTAGCTTGGACCCCGGGGGGATCGCTGATAACCTCTGGCAGGCACCAGCCCCTCCCACGCCCACCCCTTACAGCATCTCCCTCATCCATCTCCCCTTCCCCATTCCCCCGTCGCCACCCCAGAGCAGCCCTCCCTCCCTCCAGGATTTTCAAATTGCGTCGCACCCATGCTTCCTCCACCCTTCCCTTCACGTCCATCTTGCACATTCCAGAAGGTCGTGTTTCAAAAACACTGCTCCATCATAAGTCCCGCCACCCTCTGCACTCAAAACCACACGGCTCCCCACGGCCTACATGTCAGAGCCCCTGTTCACTCACGTGCTTGTGCAACAGTGTTTCCACGGGTGTTTATCTATCACCTCCTCACACACTGATCACTGCAGCCAGACATCATTTTAATAGGAGGAAGTAAGTGCCGTAAAGTAGGGGTACACAAAACCACACGAGAAACTCGGCAGAAGGGCCCAGGGAATCCTGCAGGGAGGTATGGCTAACCTGGACCTCAGAGGTTATGCTTCAGCCTGGAAGGCTCTGCCCGAGGGCTGCCCGGGAACGGTGGGAGACTTTGGGTGAAGACGTGGGCCCAAAGCAGCTGCATCCCGCAGGCCAGAGGGGTGGCCGCCACCGGTTACAAGGCAAGCAGCCGGTGGATTTGATAGAGGTCCCGGGATGGAGGTGGGGAAAGGCAGAGGAAGAGAGACCAGCAAGGGACAAGTCCCGGCAGTCGGGAGCTGGAAGTGCATAGAAGGGGCAATATTGTCCTCTGTGCAAAGCCTGTGCGGCACGGTGGGTGACGAGGCCACAGGTGCAGCCCGAGGTCTAAAGCCAAGGTGAGCGCCTTGCCTGCATCGACCACCGCCCAGGTCCAGTGTCCGCCCTCCTTCTGTGGCCCCGCTGTCCTTCCGCGCACGTCTCCGTTTCAGCCCCAGTGTTTCTTTCTGAGCACACGCTGACCTTTCTCTCACTGCACTCTTGCTTCTTCGAGGCCGTTCACCTGGCCCCTGAGCTCCCCACACCTGCAGGTCCCCCCCATCCTCCAGAACTCCCTTCAAGGCCCCCGTTTCACGTGGGCTGTTTATCAACCATTCCTAGGTCAGCGCTGGGCTGACTGCCCAGCCTCTGGGCAGCTCTGAGTTTCTATGGCATTTTGCACTTGGAATTCAGCTGCGCCCACCCTGGCACAAGTCCTTGGTGACTCAGGAGAGGGGCTGACCATCCAGAGTGGCCAAAGACAAGGGAGCAGGCTTGGGAGCCAGGTCTGTCTGGGGAATCCTGGCTCTGCCACTGACCAGCTGTGTGCCTGTGTTAGTTTCCTAGGGCTGCCGTAACAAATGACCGCACACTGGGGGGCTTTAAGGCAACAGAAATGCCTTCTCTCTCAGTTCTGGAGGTCAGAAGCCTGAAACCAAGGTGTTGGCAGGGTTGGTTCCTTTTGGAGGCTCTGAGGGAGAGTCCATCCATGCCTCTCTCCTGGTTCCTGGCAGTCCTCAGCGTTCCTGGCCTTGTGGCCGCATCACTCCAATCTCTGCCTCTGTCCACAGGGCCTTCGCCGCTGTGTGTCTGTGTCTTCTCCTTTTTCTGTCTCTTATGAGGACACACGTCATTGAATTTAGGGCCCACCCTAAATCCAGGATAATCTTATCTTGATATCTTCCACTGAATCACATCTGCAAACCACTGGCCCCTGTTGTTTTTTTGTTTTTTGTTTTTTGCTGCTCCACGCAGCACGTGGGATCTTAGTTCCCCATCCAGGAGATCGAACCTTCGCCCCCTACATTGGAAGCATGGGAGTCTTAACCACCAGACTGGCGAGGAAGTCCCCTCCCCCTTTTTGAAGCTTTATATTCACAGGTACCGGGGATGAAGACTTGGATACATCTTTGGGGGAAGCACAGAGACCATGGGCTCTCGTCATTGGCTTCCTGTTAATGAAAGGGGCTCATCATACCTGCTTTAGAGGACTGCTGTAAATATTAGAGAAAACAGAGGCTTCAGGAGCCTGGTTCATGGCGGCAGGGAAAGGGGAGGAGTGACTGCTAAGGGTACAGGGTTTGCTTTAGGGGTGATAAGAACATTCTGGATTTAGACGGTGGTGATGTTTGTACAACTCAGTGAATATACTAAAAAACCATTGACTCGCATGCTTTAAAAGAGTGAGCTTAATGGTTGGTGAATTATTTCTCAATAGAGCTGTTATTTCTAAAAAGGAGCCTGGCTCAGGGTAACGATTAATCCGTAGCTGCTATTATTATTATTGATATGCCAGTAATAGCTATTCTTTCTTGTTTTAACATCTTTATTGGAGTATAATTGCTTTACAATGTTGTGTTAGTTGCTGCTGTATAACAAAGTGAATCAGCTACACGTATACACATGTCCCCAGATCCCCTCCCTCTTGCGGCTCCCTCCTACCCTCCCTCTCTCACCCCTCTAGGTGGTCACAAAACACTGAGCTGAGCTCCCTGTGTTATGCGGCTGCTTCCCCGATAGCTATGTGTTTTACATTTGGTAGTGTATATATGTCAATGCTACTCTCTCACTTCGTCCCAGCTTACCCTGCCCCCTCCCCGTGTCCTCAAGTCCATTCTCTACATCTGCGTCTTTATTCCTGTCCTGCCCCTAGGTCCTTCAGAACCATTCTTTTTTTAGGTTCCCTATATATGGGTTGGCATACGGTAGTAATAACTACTCTTAACATTTTTTTTTTTTTTTTCTGTGCGCGGGCCTCTCACTGTTGCGGCCTCTCCCGTTGCAGAGCACAGGCTCAGGACACGCAGGCTCAGCGGCCATGGCTCCCGGGCCCAGCCGCTCCGCGGCACGTGGGATCCTCCCGGACCGGGGCACGAACCCGTGTCCCCTGCATTGGCAGGCGGACTCTCAACCGCTGCGCCACCAGGGAAGCCCAACTCTTAACATTTTTTTATAACAGTTTGTTTTACCTCTTTGGTCGTGTCTCCCAAACCTGATTATGAATTACATTTGAAATGGGAACCATGGGTGAGATGCCTTTATGGGTTCCATGGGAGCTAGCCTGGTGCTTTGCACGTAGCAGGGGATAATGAATATTTGCTTTGATTATATGTGAGTAGTTCACATGGAAATTACTTATTGAAAATAAGCCTGATGGCGCTACTGTGTTCACTAATACTGCTGCCATCACTGTGTATCAAACACAGATGAGGTGGGATATCGCTTTTACCCGTGAGCTCCTCCCAAAAAGGACTGAAATTAAATTTCATGCCAACTGCATCTCTAACATAATTGGCAGCACAGTATTGAGCCCCAAAGTCTATTTCCAAGAAAATTCAGTTAGCAATTGAACACAGAATTAGCAAGGTTAATTCCCATTTTTGAATCATCATCTGATTACAGGTCATCAGAATCCGTGTGCCACTACCCTGCTTGCCTGGGAGTAGAAAGAAAAATCATATGAAGAACAACGCCATTCAGCTGTGTTATTGCCTGACTCACCCTTTGGAGATTAAAAACTGAATTTCGAGAAGGACAGAAACTTATCTTGAGGAAGTGTAGGTCCCCTGAGTTATCACTTTGAAAGCTAACAAAACAGTAAATCTATTTAATATTTAAGCCGTTAAAATTGTAATAGATTCCTCTTTGTTTCCATTGAAGGAAAAACAATAGGGTTTTGAAATTTAAAGTAAGCCTGCCTGTTTTCAAAGAAGCAGGTCCATTTCTTCGGCCCCTTCCCCTTTGACTTCTGCCTCTGTCACAGTCATCCCTGTTTCGGGCCCCACAACCCTCTCAAGACAGCACGGGAGGGAGGCAGGCAGGCAGGCAGGAGAGCGCAGGGGCTGAACATCTCAAGCCTCAGATACCTGGGTGGAGACGGGGTCCCACCTGTACCTCCAGCTACCTGTGTGCCCTCGGCAGCAGGGAAAATGACCGGAGCTGTGCTCTATGGGGGTCCACTGAGCCTGGATCCTAGGCAGAGTGCCATGAGGGGTGGCCCTCATCATCTCCAACCGCCCCTCTCTTCTGCTTCTCCCATTCACCACCACTCACTGCCCCGGAAGTTGGCCTCACCCTCCCCTCATAAGGGCCAGTCCGGTGTTCTCCGGATCCTCTTAATCTCCCCATAGAGAAGATGCCCACAGTCTTCATCTTTCCCAAACATTGGCAACTGTCTTCTAACCTCTCTGCCCCTGCTCTACCAGTGGGAAGAGAACCCCACTTTCAAAGTCTGCTGGATTTAAATTCCACACTCTGAGACACTTCCAACTCCAAGTTAACAGCTAAATACCTATGACATTCAACTTAAATTACATTCGCTTATCTAGTTTGGGGCCAGAAAGGGCTGTGAGAACATCAAATTTTCACATCTCAGAAACCCCGAATCCTTGAATTTTGTGTCCACTGTGGTTTCCAGCAATCTCTAGAGCTAAATGATTAATTATACACAAGACAGTCCAAAGCAATTATTTAATTAAGATGTATTATAGGCTGCCAATTGTTTGGAGCAAAGGGAAAGGCTTCACCCCCAGTTTCTCAACATCTGGCCTTTGGATGACTTAAAAGATAAAAGGAGATACCAGAACATTTTTATGACTGAGTAACAATTTCTAGAAATTTTCCATTAAGTAGAAAATCTTTTTCAGTCATGTGCTTCTCATGATTAGAACTTGGTGACAGATTTTACTGTAAGTGTTCAGCTTATTGAAATCCAATGCAAAATAGAAAATGTTGCGATGCAAAATGAAATGTCGGTGTCATCTTCTTTTTAGGGCAGGAAAGTCAGCTTTCTAGCCAATCTCTCTTTTCCCCTCAAGTGTATTCATTTTCCACTTTACCCTGGCCTTTTTTTTTAAAGATCTTTTTCTTAATTTAGGGTTTTTCAAAATCAGCTTTAACAAACAGAAATGTCCTACTACCCATTCTAAACTGAGAAACCTAAGTTTTAGTTCTTAAAGAACTTTTCAAAGAAAAAAAT
The DNA here is from genome assembly GCF_000442215.2 of Lipotes vexillifer. Classification (NCBI taxonomy): domain Eukaryota; kingdom Metazoa; phylum Chordata; class Mammalia; order Artiodactyla; family Lipotidae; genus Lipotes; species Lipotes vexillifer. The sequence continues at coordinate 326,473 of NW_006775022.1, forward strand.
ACAAGCCACCCCAGAGCTGATGACCAAAGTCCTGTCTATATGAATAGATCTACTTGGAGATACATGAAGACTGTAGTTTGGGGGGTTGGGAGTAGGGGGCCAGGGTGTATAAGAGAACAGCTGTATGTAATGACTTTTAATCAATCTGTGGGATTTGAAAATAGCCAAAACTTCTCAGTTACGCCAAACCACATTGGCTCCCCCATCTCTGAACAGTTAAGTGTCGTGATTATTGGTAACACACAGCTTAACCCTCAAGTGTTTTCCAGCCGCCCCATGTGTCTCGGTGCGATCTTCTCAGTTAGGCTGCGGTCATCCTGGACATGATCTTTGCTGTTTCTTTCACTGCCTGTAACACTTCACAAAACAGGGCTAGGGGAGTAAACCAGCTGAATAATAATGAACTGATCAGCTCGTATGGGTTCACCGGTTGCGTTCAAAATAAATATTTGCCAAATCAAGCCTTTTCCTTCCATACTATCTGAGCACTGAAATACTGTTGTTCCATTGAAATTTAAGAACGATTAAATAGTCACCTACAAGTGGGCCATCAGTAAGCATTGGATGAGTGAATGGCTGAACGAATGAGCAATAGTGGATGTTATAGGAACACCTTTCAAGCTCCATCCTTTGGAAAAAAGCTCAGATCGTCTGAGAGAGACTGGTGGAGCGCCCGACTTTTTCAGCTGTTTCTTAAGGACTAAGCTATTTCTTAAATCCTTGGAACTGATGCCCTAAAACCTGGAGCCCACGGACCTCATCCATAGTCCTGAATCTCCTGAAATTTTCTGCAAAATACTGTGGATCTACGTAGCTGTGAATTCTTCTGGGGAGAGTATAAGGAGGTTCATGTCTCAAAAAAGGTTGAGTCACTGTGTTAGAAGCATCTATTTACAATCAGATGAATTTTGCATGAAAATTGTATGCATTTATGATTGCGGTCAACTTGATCAATAACAGAAGTTGCTAGATGTGTGGGAACTCTCGGAGCTGCCAGTTCACTCTTACCCAAGTTCTCATTTCTCTAAAGAAAAAACTGATTTCAACATCAGGAAGAGCCTTTTTAAGTTAAAGTACTTCTTATTCCACATTGGAAAAGAGAAAGGAAAACCCGTGTGGAGGCCAATGTTCCCCCATCACTTAAAGAAACTGGCATGGCTCATTTCCAGGAAGGAGGACACAGCCTAGTGGAGCTCTGTCCTGCTCCAGAAGGTCAGACATGCCTTGGGATCCGTGGCATAAGGCCACCTCTATCTCTGCAAGTTAAAATATTTAGCAAATGTGTCCTTTTTTTTTTTTTTTTTTACATCTTTATTGGAATATAATTGCTTTGCATTGTTGTGTTAGTTGCTGCTGTATTACAAAGTGAATCAGCTATACGTATACGTATATCCCCATATCCCCTCCCTCTTGCGTCTCCCTCCCACCCTCCCTATCCCACGCCTCTAGGTGGTCACAAAGCACCGAGCTGATCTCCCTGTGCTATGCGGCTGCTTCCCACTAGCTATCTATTTTACATTTGGTAGTGTATATAAGTCCATGCCACTCTCTCACTTCGTCCCAGCTTACCCTTCCCCCTCCCCGTGTTCTCAAGTCCATTCTCTACGTCTGCGTCTTTATTCCCGTCCTGCCCCTAGGTTCTTCAGAACCATTTTGTTTTTAGATTCCATATATATGTGTTAGCATACGGTATTTGTTTTTCTCTTTCTGACTTACTTCCCTCTGTATGACAGACTCTAGGTCCATCCACCTCACTACAAATAACTCAATTTCGTCTCTTTTTATGGCTGAGTAATATTCCATTGTATACATGTGCCACATCTTCTTTATCCATTCATCTGTCGGTGGACACTTAGGTTGCTTCCATGTCCTGGCTATTTTTAGTAATGCTGCAATGAACGTTGTGGTGCATGACTCTTTTTGAATTATGGTTTTCTCGGGTTATATGCCTAGTACTCCCACAAATTAACTAAGTAAAATACAGAAAAAAGCATACTTTTTTTTAATTCTTTTTTTTTTTTTTTGGAAGTATAGTTGATTTACAGTGTTGTGTTAGTTTCTGGTGTACAGCAAAGTGATTTGGTTTTATGTAAATATATATATAAATTATATATATTATATATATGTTATTTTTCAGATTCTTTTCCATTATAGGTTATTACAAGATAATGAATATAGTTCCCTGTTCTATACAGTAGGACCTTGTCATTTATCTGTACTGTATATAGTAGTGTGTATCTGCTAATCCCAACTCCTAATTTATCCCTCCCACTCCCTTAGCCTTTGATAACCGTTAAGTTCGAAAAAAGCGTAGGTTTATACTTAACCTCATTTCAGAATCCTTTCAACTATTTAGGAAATTTAGTTGATCGGGATGAATAATTCAGGTGTAGGAATTTTCCTTTGGGAAAAAAAAAAAAAAAGACTTCCCTCCTGAATCATGTCTGCTAATCCAGATCTAGTTATTTTCTAAGCAGATGAAACATCTTTTCTCTCAACTCTTCTCTCCAGCAATATATCCCTGAGAAGTGAAAAACAAGCAAACGAAAAACGTAAAGACTAAACACAGTTGATTCTTTACCATAAAATATTTGAAACAAAAAACTTCGCAGACTTGGTTTTCAAAAGATTTGCAAAAATAAATCAATGCAAACATATGGCACAGGAATGTCCTTCCTAATTCAGACCTGAGAATATAAATAAATTGGTATTTCTCCTTTTATTCTCTGAATAAGAACTGGGTTTTAGCCATGAACAAGAAACTGCCCTTAAAAGTTACATAATTTCTCTTCTTTCTTTTTCAACAGGGGACTTATTACATTTGAAAATAAAACCTACATTTTGGAGCCAATGAAAAATGAAACCAACAGATACAAACTCTTCCCAGTGGAGAAACTGCAGAGCACCTGGGGATCCTGTGGATCAAACACAACGGGCCTCGCTATGCATGACAGGCTCCCACCGCACTCCCAGACCTGGACAAGAAGGGTAGGAGGGAAACCCCACGTGGTGTCTCTGGGGAGCTGGGGGCTCCAGCTAGGGACACCCACTGCTAGGCCGTCTGGAGAAATTTTGCCATTTGTGTCTGAGGGATGGAGCTATTACCCAGTTTATCTGGAGGTGGCTGCTATGATGTGGGCAGAACATAATCAGATACTGAAAGCTCCATCGTTGTATTAAACATCAGCCTCAGACTCATTAACCTATGCTGGGTAGAGTTGAGCTCAGAGGATACAAAATCACGTCGCCGGTGAGAACCTTCTGGGCCTAGACCCAGGAGTCTGCCCCACCGTTGGGCCCCTCCATGATACACAGAAATGGACCGGAACCTCCACACCCTTGGGCAGCTCTCCCTTCTACGGGAAGAGACAGACAATATGGAGGTTTTTGCCAACGCAAAATTAGGGTCTTCAAAATTAGGGTCTTCATAATAAGACCCTATAATTAGGGTCTTCATTAGGATTTGCACAGCATTCCCTGCCACTGCCCACTCGCCTGCCCTGGGTCTTGGTCCAGCAGTGTGGCTGAGGGGTGGTGTTTACCCCCAGTCCATACTAGGGGGCGCCTGTCCCACTTCCCTTGAGGGGTCTCTGCTTCCTGGCCACCTGCCCCTGGGTCTGCTCATCACAGATCTTCCCTTCTGCTGCAGGACTGGAGAGAGTAGTTGCCCTAATGGAGTTTGGACCACAGATGTCCCCCCTGACTGAGAGGTCACCCCCTGGTGCAGCATCAGGGAACCTGCACCCCGAATGGCTGCCTGACCCTTTTACATCAGTATCACGTGGGCTCCACAGACCGCAGCAGAACTCTTAAAAAGGAGTAAGGGTAGCCACATCTGGCTGGAGGCCCTGAACTCAAAAGACTACAACCCGATAGGAAGTTATCGACGACTTCCTGATTTTTCATCTCTAACTTTCCTGTTCCTCTCTTGACAAGAAATGAAGAATTCCTAGATATGATGTCACTTAACGATGTGCTTACATTTGATGGTCTGGGGACATGTTTTCGAGGTTCCATTTGACACCCTTTGTCCTTCCTGACTTTAATTTGAGCGTTTCACTGCTTACCACTCAACACTTCATAAATATTGTGCCTCTTTTTATTCCTAATCATTTTTCTCAATTCAGACAGTAAACGTTATCCTAAGCGATTTCTTCTCCTTCTTAAAATTTTCCTCCTACCTGCGGAGAGGTGTGTGTTCCCCTAACCTGCTTTTAACTGAACTGCTTTAGGACTTTTCATTTTAACTTTACATTCATTCTTTCCATCCTGATTCCACCTATATGACCCTACCTTCCTCTGTCTGTTAACATGCTCCCAAGGTGCTCTGCAGCAGGTGCTTGCAACCTCTTTTTTTCTTGCTTTTCCCCATCACGCCGCGTCAGGCACTGTGGCTGACTTTGACGTTGACACTCGGTAGTGGGGCTGAATCTCAATCCCGGAGAAAAGGACTTGAAAAGTGCCCCCACCTCCACCATCAGCAACAGCTTGACAGAATCTTCCTCCTGCTCTCCCCCCCTGAGCCATCTTAGAGTGACAGATTTAAGAGCTGGAAGCCCAAAGACCGGCCTCTGTGGTCCCAGGGCATGTTTGTTTCACGCTTACTCTTGCCTTTGACTCCAGACCTCAGATAAGATGTGATGAGGCCGTAGCTTTCACAGTCATAAACAAGTAGAACATTTGCATTTTGTTTTCCAGGCATCTTGATTTGAGTACCTTGTTGATCACATGTTATCCACCTTGTGCGATTTATAACTTGACAGTTTAAGCGGCACTCAAATATGTTTGCCGTCTCATTTGGAAGTCAGTCCTGACTTGGTCAGGCCTTGCCAGCCATATTTTAATTCTTTACCTAAGCTTACGACTCCCTAGAACTAGGATTGGCACAGTAATTTCCAGTCATTTTGACGTGTGGAGAGATGGAGAAAACCTGAATAGCAATGTTGTTTTGTTAATTATGCATATGCAAGTGTAAATGAACCTTTAAATTGTAAAGGGGAGGCATTGCATGCAGTTCAACTCCGTTCTCAATATTCCTCTCTAGAAATAGTCGGGATTGTTTTTACGGAAGAGAAAATGTCTCTGACTTAAAGCACATCTATATTGCGAAAACAATACAAAAAACACATTTTTCAAATAAGTGGAATATGTGAGAATTGAAATTATACACAAGACAGTTTGGGGCGGTACCTATGGGAAATATGAAAGGGAAATGCTCATGTTCTATTCCTCTTACCTGCCAGACTTAACACTGCCTTTATTTATACTCAAAAATCAATGTAACTGCATCTAACTCATCTAGTTTACTCACTGCAGCAACTGCATTTGCTTTTTCCCAGCATTTTTCTGCCCCTACTAAATGTTCACTATTGCACAGATTGGCTTGCAGACTGAGATTTTTCTGCAGATGTGTGTGTTTTTCTTCAACAAGCAGCAGG
>NW_006775022.1:332053-357887 GCF_000442215.2 Lipotes vexillifer
CAGGAATAAATCTGCACTCGGGGTGCGCACTGGCTATAAGATAAGCTTGAGCTATTGTTTGTCATTTTTACAAGGCTTTACATTAGATTTTAGTGAGAACCCAAGTTGCTTCTGGAAGGGTGCCTGCAGTCACAGGGCTTCCTCGCCGGTTCCCTCCTCTGCACCTTTTCAAGTCCAGCCTGCAGAGCCCCTGCCACTCAGCCCTCCTGTGACTGATCCCTCCCTGTCCATCAGCTGTTCATTCAAAAACGCAAACGACTTTTAATGGAAGCCTGAGCAGACTCTAAAGAAGGTGAAGGCCATAAATCTGCTACTGGACAAAATCACATAATACATCCCGAAGGCAAATGTAAATTATTTTTGAATTATCGTCTCCAGGGATTATCTGTGCTATTGTTCCCCTCCACTAGTGTGGATAATTAGGAGTCAAATGTAAAAGTCAGTGCCTTCTCTAGAAAGCCATGTTTGCTTGGGCTACTGAGTTCAAGTAGGACATCTGGTCAAGGAGACCCCGTAGTTTCCTCAAAGGCAGCCACTCTGAAATGGACCAGGGCTGTTGCTTTTGGGTTTCTAGACAGGCTGCCATATTGGTTTAACAGATGTCACAGTAGTGATGGTGGGAGTAGTATTAACAGTAATGTGTATTATCTGTAGAGTCTAGTAATAGTTGAATATCTGGAACTGGCCAGAACCACTGGAAAACTTGTTAATTAGATCAGACATGTTTAATTTTTCTCTAATATAACCACCCTCACCTCTGTACCTCCTCTAAGAGGCCATACATACCAAGTTCCTTTACTGCCTTGGTCGTTCTTAAATCTTGGTGGATAACAGAGCCAGCACTGCTATTGCTTCCTTGGCCCTGAGCTCTGAGCGTCTCTCAGTGTGAACCGAGGTTCCAAAATATCCAGGTGTGCATTCCTATTGACTCTTGTATCGATTGAAACTCTAGATGGGTAAATAACAGCTCTCACTTCTGCCACTGGCGTTTTAGACTCAATTTCAATACTTTGCGTCTGTCCCCATCAACATTCAGTTCATCAGATTCAGCCCATTCTTCCAGCATTTGTCTCGTTTGCTTGCTGGCTCTGCAGCCTGTGTCATTAGCCAGACCTCAGAGGCTGTACCCCACGCAGATATGATCTGTGCGCTTGGTCCCCATGCAAATCGTTGGTAAGGATGGTAGAGATGACCTTTCACAGCAGAGACCAGGACTCAGTTCATACATATTCAGAAAGTGGCCTTAGAGGCAAGGCACGGAGCCTGGCTTGAGCCAACGATGATCTTTCTTTACTCAGAGGAAGTTAAACCAAACTTCTGATTCATCAAATTTGCTGATCTTATCGTCTATGGAAATGGTCCTGGTTCCATTGTTATTGTTTTGTTGTTGTCGTTTGGTTAAAACACCCAACTTGACTCTGTTTTCCTGTCTCCATCCTTACAGCCTCAAACTGTCACCAGCGCTCACCTGCACCCTCCACTTCCCCTATGGTCCCCCGATAATCCATTCTCCTCCCAGCAGCCAGAGTGATATGTAAAGAACCTCACATTCAAGGATCCCCCACTGCTCTCCGATAATGAGATTACCGGCCAGCCTCCTCGCCATGGCCCCTGTCCTCTGTCTCCATCTTCAGCCACATCTCATCCACACTTTTCCCTCACTCACCAGACGATAGCCATCCTGCCCGCTGTTACGACACTCCAAGCTCTCCCCAGCCTCAGGACTTGTGCTGTGTTATCCCGTCTCCCTGAAGCACCGTTTCAGGGACCTGGCCCATAGGAAGAGAGAGTTGCAATGAGAATTTATTGTCACCCTCATCTCGACTTGTTTTCTGACTCGGGTTGAGTTAAGTTCCCGATGCCAGAGTTCTTGTTGTAACATGTGTAGGGGTCATTCTCCCCGAGAACTTGGCTGCGATGACTTTGAGAGGCCCAGGAACAGCTTCCCGCTTGCGCAAGACTCAAAGAACCCCTCGGTCTGCACCTCGGAGTAGAGAATGGTTGGGCCATTCTCAGAGGCTTATATACTCTTATCTGTTTGGGGAAGGGCTTTTGTTTATCATCACCCCCCAAAATGAAAATTCAATCAAGCAACCAGTTTCAAATGTTGCTCTGTATATCAAACATTTTAAATATGATTTTTTTAACCGGATAGCCCAGATAGGTGGAAATCATGCGGAGGTAATTTGAGCCTCTCTGTGTGTGCAGCTGAGGGAAGAGGGAACCTTTGCGGCCATGAGCCAGCCACTCCCCCACGGCTTTCTATTATTATGTGGTTAGGTTTCTCTCTGAGCTAGCAATTCTCTGCATTCATGAGAAAATTTGGACTTCTCTGAAAACTGCAGAGACAGGAAAATTGGGTTCATGTGTTTGTTTTCATTATCTGGAATTGTGTATTTTCTAAATGATGATCCAAGGCCATTTGGAAATATTCCCCGGTCGTTTATTTCACCCCTTTGCAGTATGAAAGGTGTAAACATCTGAACAACCAGGGCTCTCCCTATGAGTTTTTCAGTGGGAGGCTAGTTTATTTTTTCTTTAATAGAGCTGTATTTTCTTCTGTAAGATGAGCTGAATCTGTTAATGGTAAATCAGGGAATTATGGGGGGAAGAGAGGCTTCTGCTTTCCACACCTGAATAAGGAGAAGGGGCAAGATCCTCACGCTTCGAGGTGTGTCTCATTTTGCATAAACCAGTGGGTACTGCTGGGGCTAATCTTCTTTCCTTTGTGAGAACGTAGTTTTCACCGTAAAGCATGCCTACAACGTATAGTTACAAAGCTTAACTTTTCTCCCTTGTAACGTTGTGAAAGTATGAGAAATTATACCTTTCATGGTTCTTTATTTTTCCTTCCTCCATAAGGTTTCCAGATTTCTTTAGGGATACCTAAATTCATGAATCAGCACAGCTGGGCCGCAAGGAGGAACACTGCTATGATACAAACATTTTTCCTGTAAAAATCTGTTTGGAAGATCCCGGACTGATGGGGATTTGTTTTATAAAAGATGTTTCCCTCAGGATTATGTGACTGGAAAGCTGATTCAAAGCATGCCTTGGTCATTTTTGCTTTTGTCTGAAAGCGTGGTTATAACATGCAAGTCTTCAACATTAAGCAGTGTGTGTAGTTAACTCATACAGCAGCGATATCAGTTATGAGGACCGGGACCAGTTCAACCCTCATTTCCTCCGACTGAATTTTATTACAGAAACTGAAGGCTTTGTTTTTTGTTTTTAATGTTTGCTTCTTGAGACCACCCTCCATGAATTGCTTTTTTTCCTTCTGAAAGTGCCTTTGGGATTCTCCCAGTAATTCATGGAAGAGTACAGATGTTTTTTGAAGAAACATGATTAAAATGTCACCGACTTCAGAGGCTGCCTTGATTTGGGAGGGCGTTCATATTGGGCTCTCTGCATCATCTTCAGCCCCTACCCCTTGATATACAATTTCTGTCTTCTTCTCAACTATTGCACTCCTACCAGTCCTTTTTCTCCAGTGGCATGCTTCAGTCTCTTTTTTTTTTTTCTCTTGACACTGTTTCTTCCTATTCTGTTTCTCTTGTTCCGTTCTGGTTTTGCTCCTAGCGCCGCCTTCTCGCCTGGCTGTTCCCCATTTATCCGCCTGGCTGTTCCCTATTCTTCCTTTGCTTCTAACCAGATTTTTAAATGATCACCTGCAGAAATCAGCTCCCTGGAATGGACTACTCAGTGTTGCCCCAGAAGGGCTATGCAGTTCCTGCTCAAAATATATTCGCTTTATATATCGGCTTTTCCCACATCACAAAACTAGACCACAAAGGCAAAGGGAACACCCGTGAGACCCTGATTCCATCATCTTCTGTAGTGATCTTGAAATGTGCTACATCCAGCCCAAAATGAAGAGTTCATTGGCTCCTGTTCCAGAGAGAGCTTTGGTTTTGCTTGTTTACATGTGTTTTGTTTAATAATGATCTCAATTTGTTCTGATCCTATAATCAGTGATTCAGCAGAAAGGTTAGATTCCTTTTTAAGGATTTCCCAGATGGAAATGGAAAGTGGCCGCTCACGTTGAGAAGGTTTTACAGAGGTTTTTGCGGTTGGAGGTGAACTTCTAGGTGGGACAGTGGTGTAGGAGCCAGTGATGTCGGTAGGGCTGGTGGGGGTCCCCTAGTTCAAGTGCTTGAGTCGAGAGACATTGACAGTGTTCACATTGACAGTGTTCGGGAAGCCCCAGAGAGGCAGTCAGGGAAATTAAACCCATGTTTACTTTTGGCAGCAAAAAAGAGAGACCCTCAAGACGACCAAGTATGTAGAGCTCGTTATTGTGGCAGACAACCGAGAGGTAAGAACTTTCTGAAATTTATCGGTTGGTTGAAAAAAAAAAAAAAGGCAAAAGAAAATGTTTAGCAAGTTATTACTTGCTTTATTTAACCTCATTTTCCACGAGGCCTTAAAAGCATTGTAAACAACCCATTGAAAAAAGTGGTTTCCTGATATTATAAAGTATAAAATATTAAAAATGTATCTGGTATTACAAAATATTAGCAAGGACTGCAGAGTTGCCGTGTAGCTAAGCTCTCCAAACAGGGAGAATCATTTGTGGGAAATGGCAGATGGTTTTAGAATGTGTTCTGAAACACTTTTGGGAAAAGTTTAGCTTAAACATGTCCGATATGTCCTAAACCAAAATGAATGAATGAATGAAGGCTGTAGACACAGCAGAAAAACCCTACCTTCCAAAGTAGGGCTTGATGATGTATGAGTTTTTTTTTTTCTTTTAATTAATTTTTAATTATCATTATTTTTGAGATTATCTTCCCTGTGTCCTTTTCTTGCCTCTCCTACCTATTATGAATTAGGTGACATCTTCTCCCAGACTGGCTCAACGCATATGAATGAAACAGACTTGACAATTTCACAGGCAACTGTTCCCACTCTGGAAGTTCAGATTAGCCGGGAGAAGTGGGAATTTATTAACTTTTCATCCACATTCTCTGTATTGTTTGACTTGTTGCCACATGCGCTTCTATTACCTTCACTCTTTAATTTTTTAAAAACAAATATAAAGGAGATTTCGGAGGAAGTTAAAATCAAGTTGATGATATGAAGAATGGCTTTGGACTGCCTTCTTGTTGTGTCCGTTTGCTCGATGCCAAAACGTGTCACTGCCTCCATCATTTATGAGGCTGGAAAATTCACAAAAGTTACTGTCTTCTGAGCACTTGGCTTGGGTGAATTTCAGGGAGTTTCAGAAAGTCCCTGGATGGGGAAATTACTGGGCAGGATGGGAGCTCACTTCACCATTACCCAGGGAGGGCCCTGGGGGATTTGCAGGGCCTGAGACTTCACATTCCCAGGAGCTGCGAAGATGAGATTGATTGATAGCCTTGCCACTGTTAACGCTGACATTTAAAATTATTAAGTTTCAGAGGCAAGGAAAAGACCTGGAAAAAGTCAAACAACGATTAATAGAGATCGCTAATCACGTTGACAAGGTAAGTTCCCTGCGGGTAATTAGATCACTCACAGCATGTAAATGTTTGGGAATGAGGTGGAGGGAATGAAACACATCCCATCTGACTTAGGGAGCTCGGGTTCTGCCTCCGGTCCTGGGCTGGTACCCAACTTCCCCTTCTTCTGAGAATTCTTGGGGCCTGGAGCAGCTGCAGGAGATGCCACCCCACGCTGTCTGGACCTCGGTGGCCTTGGCATCCATCTCCCGCCAGGCTCTCTTCTGGCCAGGAAGGCGTTTTGACCTCCCCAGTTAGATCCAGAATCCCAATAGGGTGCATCTGACCCTCTTGAGAGCTCCAAGCAGGCCTCTTCCCAGGCCTCCCTGGGCAGGTCCCACAGACCCCCTGAGGGTGAGCTCTCACTGATAAGGGACCCACGGGCTCCACAGTCCCAGGACACAGAAATCGGCTTTCGGCTCAATCGGCCGTCAGAAAATCCCTCACTGAGAACTCGGGAGGGAGCTCACCTTTGCAAAGGTGATTTCAGAGCTGGAAGAGATCCTGAAAGTCTGCTCTGACCCAGGTGTATTCTCTCGCCAATGCTCCTTACGCGACCTGTTCGCAAGGAGGTGGGACCATCTACGTACGCCACCTGCCTTCAGCGACGGACCCTGCAGGGAGAGCGTCAGGCTGTTGGGTGCTGAGGGCTCTCAGCCCACAGCATGTTGGCGTTGCCTGGAAGCTTTCAAAGGCCTTGCTGCTTGGGTGTCTGGGTGGGGCCTGGATATTAGGCTTTGTAGGCGCTCCCAGGTGGTTCTCACGTGCTATGTGGCTGGCAGCCCCTGTCTGAACGTAACCATAATTCTTAGCAATAGCCTGTCTCCTGCCTCTGAGGACAGTGGGAGAGGAAAGGGGCCCCGGCTCATTGCTGAATCTCTCATGGCCGGGATTCTCTGAAATGCTCACATTTTACACATAGCAGTTTGTGGATGCTTCACGGTAGCTATGTTTCCTAACAATCCTATTATATAATATTTAAAGTGAGTTTTCAAAGTTTTCGGGAAAATGAAAACAAAAGCCTTCCGGAGATTCAACTCCATCCTACGAGGACTTATGGGCAGTACCGAGCAGCGTGCATCAAGAATTCGGAATGTATCAGATGTGGTCCATCTGTTCAGGGAGGTCACAGCTTCGTAGAGAAGCAGACCCATAAGCCACTTAGCATGGACCAGCGTGATGGGAACCAGGTCGATGCTGTCAATCGGGTGCTATGGGGATGCAGAAGAGAATCACTTACTTCTTCCTGGGCATCAGGGAGGCTTTGCAGGGAGGCGATTTTGCAAGGTGAGTAAAGTTTCACCAGGAGCACAGGCGGGGAGGGCCTGGCTTGCTCCCCACGAGCCTGGACATGGCGAGTAACTCCATCTAACTAAGTGGTGTGTGTGTGTGTGTGTGTGTGTGTGTGTGTGTGTGTATCATAATTGTGTGTGTGTGCACAGCTAGGGCAGGAGCAGATGAAGCTGCAGGGGATTCAGTGGCAGGGCCTTGAATGCCCTGCGGAGCCATCTAGTCCCCATCGGGATTTTATTCTGCCGTCAGTGGAGAGCAAGGTGAATGTTTTTAGGCAGGGGAGACACACAGGATCACACACAGCTGTGCCTGCAGTTAGTGTGGAGGATGGAGTTACCAAAGACAAATACAGCTGGTAGGCGTCTATTGTACAGAAATTATGAGGATCTGACCCGGGGCTGGGGAAGTGGGGATGTGAGAAAGACGAGGATGTAGAGATATTTGAAGGGATGGTTCCTAATAAATGTATTGAGCAGTTGCTACGTGCCAGGCTCTAAGTGCTTTGCAGACACTCCCGGGTGGATACCGGTATTCCCATTTTTATAGCGGAGGTTTGCAGAGGCTAGTTAAGTAATCAGCACATGTTCAAACAGCATTGAAAGGCAGCACCAGGAATAAGCCCTGGTCTCCTCTGCAGGAGTTTTTGACCTTGAATCTACCTGCTTACTGTGTATCCCAGCCCTCCTTGACTGAGCAGAAGCAGAGGCTGAGATGAGCAGGGGTCCAATGAGCCCAAGTTTGGGATGGCAGGTGAAAGAGGCTTCATACCCAAAGAAGCGAGAGCGGGAGTCTCCTGGGGTACCCTGAGCAGTCAGAGATCAGGGCCTGGTGCTCAGACAGAGGCTATGGCTGGATGGAACTTTCTGAAAGCGGGAAAAAACACAGATGGCTGATGGCACCCTGAGATGGTACCATCCTCGTCCACCAGAACTTTTAGGCAGGTCAGACTCCCAGGCGGCCCATGCTTGCTGATATATTTTGAATAGCTACTTTTTGAAAATTAAACTTTATCCTAAAGTCAAGTGGATGCAGGAGAATTTTTGTGAATGGCCAGTCCTTCTGGCAGGGAGGGTAAGAGATGGATCCCAGAGGTTATGCCAGAGACCGTAGGAGTCAGACATGGTTCTCAGTCTGGGCTGGGCATTAGAATGCCCTGGAAAGGTTTGTTGGTTTGTTTGTGTGTGTGTTTGTCTATATGTTTGTTTTCAAAATGCTGATTCCAAGTCTCAGTCCAGGGACTCTGGTTTGATTGGCCTGGGTGGGGCCTTGGGTGAGTACATTCCAGACGGCCTCCAGTGAGACGGGACAACATCCAGATGGAAACAAAGAATTCAAGTACTTCTTAGGCCTTGGAAGTAAACAGAAACCATGAACAATATTAAACTCGGGCTGCTAATTGCTGAAATCCTATTTTAAGGTGATGTGCTTGGTCTTCCACGTTTGTGTTTCTTTACATATTATTCTGTATTATATATTGCTTCAGTCTGCAAAACCAGAAATGAGCAACTGGGGGTTTGTTAATAATCTGCCCTGGTAATTAAAGAACAATATATCTGAGAAAAGTCCCGACAGACTCCGTGGAGTTCACCAGCCTGCCTGTTCTTGTGTTTCTGGCAAGGAGAAAGCTGAATTGCTGGGCGCACATATGTGTCTGTCCCCAACAGACCCTGAAGACCCACTGGGGTACCCAGGCTCCTTGGGATGTCCTGTTCACCCAGGTCTACTAACTGATGGGCCCTGGGCTCTAGCAAGTATGCCAAAGTTCAGCTTTGCAACTACAAGTGGGAGCATCTTGGCTTAAAAAACAATGACTGTTCCAGTGGCAGCTTCCTCATTTGCGGAAATCTTGGCGGCTCTTAGCTATTCTTAACTAATAACTGCTTGGCCGGCTGCACTGGCTTGAAGGGAGGAGGGAGAAGCACATCCTGGACTGAGAGTCCGAGAAGTGATTTAGGGACAGAGGTGACTTTCAGAAATGTTCAAGCAATTCCCCCGTGTGTGAAACACGGAGAGCGCGTCCGATGCTGTACTGGCAGACAAACCCTTTACATGGGAAGTAAGACATTCCCCCAGGCCCCAGTTATACTGCAGGGCGGGAGCAGCGGGGTGTGTGGCTGCCCAGGTAAGTGATAGCCTCTTTGGCTTCTCCCCTCCAATCTGTCCTGCTTCTTACTCATGACGAAGTTAGCAACAGCTGCGCATCCATTCAGGCTGCACCTCTGTGACCTACTTCTGAAGGACTCATCTTCCGTGCGTTTAACTTCAGGTATTTTCCCTCTTGTGTGAGTCCTCGTCCCCCCACTTCTCAAACCAGTTGCCTGAGGGGTGCACGTTCCCGTGTTGGACGCCAGCAGACCTCCCTGTAATCCTACCCATGTTTTCTCAGATCCGCTTCCTCTAGAAAGCCTTCTTTTGAGCCCTCAAGCCCAGCATCCCCTGAACTTCCTGTTTGCACCCTTCTTGGCAGTTCCCTCGATTGGCATTTACTGGAATAATGGCTAAGTATCCCCTGCCTTAAGCCTCTTGCTGACCTCTGAGCATTTGGGAGCCACGGACAAGGGTACCCTAATCCTCGCTCTTTGTGCCAGTGCCAAGCCTAGCATACAGCCAGATTCTTGCTGTGGCTATGTTAGTGGGTGACTCAATTCAGCTGGTCTTGGATGGTGTCCACATGCATCCTGGGATTCATAGGCCAGGCACAGGCAGCTGCCAAGCTCCAGTTGTACTTCTGTCTGGGCCTGGGGTCGCAATGGATCATCTTGGAAGGGAATCTCAGTACTCACCCTTACCTGGCTGGGTTACTTAGTGGTTTAGAACCTGGGCACCAGCCTGCCTATGCTTAAACCTGGCTATGCCAGTCATGTCTCAAGCGGTCTACCTGGTCCCTCCTTGTCTCAACGTCCTTGACCATAACACGGAAATAATAATAGTTCTTAACTCGCAGAGTGTTGTGAGGACTGAGAGACCTACGGCCTGGAAAGCACGTGGCACTGTGCCTAGGACGTTGGAAATGCTCATTAAGTGTTAGCTGTGGTCATTGTTATTAGGAAGAACCAAAAGGAAGCCACCAGCAGAGCCCTGGGAAGAGCATCCCAACAGGCAGCAATGGGACTGCTGTGATGATGTGACATGAGTTTAGCATATGCGATTCGAATGTCCATAGCACCAGTTTTGAGAGGAGGGACTGTATTTTATGCTTCTAGATATGAAATCTGTTCTGTGATCTGAGACGGCTAATAAATGGAAACTACAACCCATTATTATTATGAAAAGACCCTTGATCAGTAAGCCCCCAAGCCAGCTCTGAGAAATGATGACAGACCTTGACAGACCTTAGCGACCACTTCCATATGACACTCTCCAGAGGCAAACATGGTGTCCCCAGCACAGATGACGACCCTGCAGCCCACGCGGGGCCCCTGACCCTGAGGATGTCCCTTGGCAGGCTGGTGTGGACGTCGGCACTGGATCGCCTGCGTTTCTGCCTTCTGATCACTGTTGTCTGTAACACAGCCGAAAGGGTAAGCTCTCCAGGGAAGCTCTTCAGCAGCCAGGCATGTGCGCTCAGAGTCCAGATGGGGCCAGGACCTTGACTTTGCCTGGAAAGCCTGGGCTGGGAGCTCGCAAATGGATACCACCGGCGAAGCAATTCTTGATTAAAAACAAGCTGTAAGGCAGCATTTAGGTCGTATAATTGTCTCATTAACTTATTAATGTAATGCCCATAATTGTTATCTGCTTGAAACCAACTTGGACCGCTGTGATCAGTTTAGACTCTGTGATGCAGTTTGTGCTTCAGTCACATTCTTCTGCTAACCTAATGCTCACCAGATGACTGGGGAGAGATCAGCGAGGGAAGAGATGAACCTGCCTTTTGTGGGTCAGAACCCAGGGTCAGTGCTGAGCCTCATGGAGTTTATTGCCCTTGAGCTCAGCACATTGGAATGGGGCTTAACTATCAGATGTGGAGCTTCTGTGATTTTTGTTATTTGTTGGCTCAGAGGCTTCTAGCAACTAAGAATAGGACCTGCTCCCATCTGGAGCTTGACTTTAGCTGCCACATCTTTCTCCTTGGCTGCCTGGAGTATCAGAAGACGAGGATGTTCTCATTGCACGCTGCCTTACACGTTGCAGGCTTTGAAAGATTGTACAGCCAGCCAGATGATTCCCACTTCCTTACCCCCTGGACCCTGAGCAAAGAGCCATCTCCATGTCTGTGTGATACCATGGGGGTAGCAAGGTAGTCGGGGGCAATGGGGAGTTCTTACCTCTACCCTGACCCCTCATCCTGCCCTAGTAAGCTCGTCTGGGACAAAACTATCCCATAGACATTGCAAGAGTTGCTCTACCTGCTTCCAACCCAAGATGATCTGTTTGTGGAGAAAGGGCTGTCGGTTGAAGTCAGGACACAGAAAGATGCGGGGGCGGGGGGGGGGGGGGGGGGGCGCGCGCAGAAAAGCGAGCCGCTCCGCGGCATGTGGGATCTTCCCGAAACGGGGCACGAACCCGCGTCTCCTGCATCGGCCGGGGGGGGGGGGGTGGGTGGCGCGCGCAGAAAAGCGAGAAGACTTGAAGTGAGTGGTATGCCTGAAAACAGAGGAATTTCCTTTACCAGACCTTTCCCATGACGCTGTTGGTGAACTGGCTGTGGGAAGAATGATCCTCAAAGTTCCTGGAGAAGGGTTCTGCGCACGCCTTTATCACCCTGAAAGATACTGATCTGTTCATTCAATTAAAACCTTCTGGGTCAATTATAGGTGACAGAATATGATAGGGTCAGCAAAATCTGACTTTTTGCTGAAAAATTAGTACAGATTCATTTTCAGTAACTCACAGGTAGAACATTTCTCTTAAAATGAACAAATTACTGCACTTGGCAGAGTGTCTGAAAGACCCTAATTCACTTACTGTTTTTCTTGCAGTAGATATGAACTGGCAGTCTTTAGCTGTAATGTAACGACTTTAGCAATAATAACACATCTATACGCCCATTTCAAATCACCAGTGAATCGGTTGAAATGTGTGCTTCCCTAAAAATAAGGGCAGACATCAAAAAGGCTGGCAACTCTAACATCTAATTGGTCAACCACATTTGAGAACCCAGTTAGCACATCACCTTGCATCAGACACTGAAAATATTCCTCCAGTTCTAATGCCATGGGAACAGGGGAGCACAGAGAGATTTTTCATGTCACAGCAATGAAGTTCAGAACTTGCCAGTCTGTTCTACTCGGCATGGTAAGTTCTCATTAACGTGATCCCCCAGGGATGCCTGTCTTCTGTCTCCCTCAGTTTTACAGACCGCTGAACATTCGAATCGTGTTGGTGGGCATAGAGGTGTGGAATGACATCGACAAATGCTCCATAAGTCAGGACCCATTCACGAGCCTCCACGAGTTTCTGGACTGGAGAAAGATGAAGCTTCTACCTCGCAAATCCCATGACAACGCACAGCTTATCAGGTAAGGCATCTGTTGTCTCTCCTTTGCTTAAAATAAAAGAGTGATCTCAGCACACCTGCTCTCCCTCTTAGCCTCACCTGACAGTCCATGAAGCTGCACATCGTTCAGCAGAACACACTGACTGGACCAGGGGCAAAGGGGGCTTCTCAGCCCACACTGCGGGGGCGGGGTGGGGGGGAGGGGAGAGGCCATCTCGATTGAAATTGGGGGCTGTTGGAAAAATCTTTCTTTGCATACCCTGGGAAAACTATCCCTCTGGCTGATGTCTTATTTCCTTCGTCTAACACCTGGACATTTCCTCTATGCAACTGTTTCCAGGCTTAGTCTTTTTTTTCTCTCTTTTTTGGTGGCACGGCACAGCATGCGGGATCTTAGTTCAATACCCGGCCAGGCATTGAACCCACGCCCCCTGCAGTGGAAGTGTGGAGTCTTAACCACTGGACCGCCAGGGGAAGTCCCAAGTCTTTTTTTTTTTTTTTAATACTATTAATCCATGAAGGTTTTTATTATGGCTTTTCATTTTTTTAATACTATTAATCCATGAAGGTTTTTATTATGGCTTCTCAAATTTAATTTACAGATTATATGTGTCATAAAGACCATCGAAATAACATTTTGATATTCACAAATACTTTTCTTTTTCTCATGTTTTTATTTATTTGTTTATTGACCTTTTCATTTCTTTTCTGTTCAATTTTTATTTTATATTGGAGTATAGTTGATTAACAGTGTTGTGTTAGTGTCAGGTGTACAGCAAAGCGATGCAGTTATACATATACGGGTATCTATTCTTTTTTGAATTCTTTTCCCATTTAAGTTATTACAGAATATTGAGCAGAGTTCCCTGTGCTATACAGTAGGTCCTTGTTGGTTCTCTATTTTAAATATAGTGGTGTGTATATGTCAATCCCTAACTCCCAATTTATCCCTCCCTCTAGGCCTAGTCTTGATATAAAGTTGTCCTGAGTAGTATATTTTTTAAAAGCTCATTTTCTGTCATTATTAGTGAAAAATATTTATGCAAGATCTGAAGGCAGTACATCAGGGTGATCATTGTCAGCTGCCTGGAGAAAGAAAATCTTTATTCCTCCGGTTTTGCCGTTACTCTTGGTTTTCTAGATCAGAGAATACCAGTAGCGTCGCAGATTAACCTTGTGTTCTGTTGTTCAATCAATGTGTATTGAGCACGAACGAGGAACAAAACATGTTTTAAGGGCTTTGAACACAATGGTGACCAACATTGTAAACCTCCCCACTTTGGGGAGTCTCCAGTTTACTGGGAGAAGGCAATAACAAACAAAGACATTTCAGAGCGTGATAAGGGTCGTGAAGATGACAAAATGAGGGAAAGCACACCTATGATATAGTATAATACATTGGTAACATGTTACAGACACCTTTATATTTAAACAAAAAATGTCATAATCTAAGTTGGTATGGAGTAGGTTTTTCCTAAACTGAACAGCTTTTTATTAAGATTCTTAAACAGTTTATGCCATTATTATGTTCTCATGTAGCTCATATCACTGAATTGAAAGCTTTAGGGTCAGAGACACTTTTCTTTGACAAATTGGATCTAGTTTACTGAACATTTATGGGAAGCTGAAAAGCAGTCCTACCCTAACCTCACTTTCGAAAAGGCCTTCATCTGAACTGAAGCTGTTGGCATTCCCTGATAATTTACTTTGGCCATTTCATAGGGTTGTTTTTTTTTTCCCCACCCTGGATATTTGTGGTTGCCTCATATTTTATGCATTGATTAATCCTGAACTACTAAAAATAGAGTGTTTTGTTTTGATTTTTTTCCCCCGAACGGAGTCTGTCCAACTTGAACATCTGGAAGTAAATTAGCCTCTTATATAACCTTATTTATATATATATATATATATATATATATATATATATATATATATATATATATATATATATGTATAATTGTATCTGTTGAAACGGTCTATATAGATGTAAATATAAAAGCTGCAATCACTACTACTGTACATATGCGTGTAATAGGATGGCTGGTTGGCTGGCTGGATAGATGGATGATTGGATACATACATACATACATAGGTGAAGTTATATTTTGTATATACTTATCCCATTTCATCCAATTGAGCACTGCTAAATATATAACTTTTCAAATAATATGTGTAATATCTATATATGTACATGGCCAAGATAACATGGGTAAGTCATTTTTTCCCTTAAAGGAGATTCAGCAAATACAGTTTTTAATTTTTAATGCATGAGGTTGGAATTAACAGCATTGCATTCAAGAGGCCTTGATGCCATTACTCATTGATTAAGATTCCATATGGGGGAAAAGCCACACCTAAGCCATGAGCTCCCCTTCCAGAAGCTTCCTCCTGGGATGCCAAGGCTTTGTGGGTGCTAACTTCTGCACTGACTCCAGAGGGTCAGTCATTTTTCTGCCAGTCTCACTTTTGCAAGCTATATTAGCAGGATATTTTGGAAGAGTTTGGGTTTCTGGCCTAATTGTAATGTTACCCAGGAAAGCAAAATTCAGCTGCAACAGAAAATCTAGTAAAGTATCTAATGCCTTTCATTTGTTCACAGTGATTCTCTGTGACTCTTTTCAGCCCTAACGTCAGCAGACATTGTTGAAAAGGAACAGCTCCCCGCCCAGTTCATTAGAAAATAGCAGGATACAACTTATAAATATATAAGTTGTGACTAGCTGTTGTCCCGAGTCTTGAAAACAAAAATCTGAAAGGATTAGGAGACGATGGTGAACTGGAAGATAAATTTTAAAAGAACCAAAGATAGAAATCACCTGTAAACATACTCTCATGCCGCTGTTTTCGTCTTTGCGTATGCTTGTGCAGTTTTCCTGTTGGAATGTAGGAACGTCCAACAGAATTTCAAATATTAGAAAATGTCCTTATACTGACTTAAGAAAGTCCTTTCTTTTCTTTCTAGTGGAGTTTATTTCCAAGGGACCACCATCGGCATGGCGCCCATCATGAGCATGTGCACGGCAGAACAGTCCGGGGGAATCGTCATGGTAAGCCAGGAGCACCAAGAATCCGACAGCGATGTCCAGACCTAATTCTCTTCATGATTTCCTAGGAAATCTCTACTTTCATCAGACTTTGTAGAATTAGGTCCTTTTCTTTAATGCTTCTTAGATATAATTCTACCCTTTTTCTAGCTCTGCTTATGATCTCCCATACCTGACAGTACTCTAGGGACTGTTTATAAAACACATCAAGCTGCACACAGGAAGACTGAGTGTGTAAAAACAGCCCAGTGAAAGCCAGTCTACACCTTTTGCAGAGAAAAAGTTTCAAGTGGGGTTTTGATCCACCCACCTCCATCCAGGAATTCCTCCCAGCATTGGGATGAGCCAGGTCACTGGGGTTCCCCCCATCGCTCAGCTTCTGGGATGGGCTGTGATCTCACCAAATATTGCCGTTAGAATGGCTTTCTGATTGTTCTCCCTCCAGGCACGATAGCCAAAAGTCTGAGGTTTTTAACTATTTACCGCTGCAAATGCTTGACATACCTCCTAGCCAGTGTCCAATCTGTCTTTATACTAACCGTATTCTTGGAAGGCAGAGACCTAGATTTATTGCTTTACAAGGATCATTTTGTCATATTATATATGTCTGTAAAAGGAAATAGAATGGGGAGACTATTGGGGACTTGTTTCTTATGAATTTAAGAGGGAGGTAACTTTGACAGGTTCCCCTTCCTCAGGTAACTAAAGGAAAGGTTTTCACCCCATGCTGTCACTGTCCCTGATGGGAAAACAGTGTCCCCTTTGCACCAGCCCTCAGATAGGGAGTGTCCTCGGAGACGATTCCACCATCTCTGTTAAACAAACAGAAGCTTGCCCTTCCAAGAAACCATGAATTCCTCCACATTTTTCAAACAGAACACTTGTGAATATTCCATTGTATTAAAGGGCTGAAGGAGTAACGTTCTGCTGACTTTTATTTGCTCTCCACGTACTGCCCAGCCTAATCTTCTTAGTGATTATCCACAATGAATATTTTCCTCTTCTCTGGGTGGTGCTGGTAATTAACATAAACATTCACTAAATGTGTAGGCTGAGGAGGCTGTTTGGAGGGATGGCACCCACCCAAGTGGACTTCTGGCTTCAACGGGCTGCCCTCTGGTTTCCTTTGAACCTGGAGGCCTTCCAGTGATCTCCACCATGGAAGTCACTGGAAAGTTTGGGTTTTGTTGCTGCCAGGTTCATTTCAAGTCAGATCCCAACGGTCTTTTTACAGAGCAGCCTGTAAAGTTTTAAGAGGGAATCATTTTCTGTTTCATGGTTCCATGGTCCATCGCTACTGACTTTGCCACTTAAAATTGGCGTAAATATTTTTTAGAGCCGAAACTGAATTCCTTATAAGTATGGCAGGTTCTGCAGCTGTGGAGTGTTCAGAGGTTCTTATAACCCAGCTGATGGTATTAAGCAACTTTTTTAAGTTCACGTCCTTTACTCTGTTTCCATGCAAGCATTTGGTCAAGATTCCTTCTTTAAAAGGAGACAGGGAAGCCTATTTAAAGAAAAAAAAAAAAGATAAAAATGAATGTGGGGAAATAGAAGCAGATGTATGTACTGCAGTAGGAATCAAGTCAACACCAAAGTTAATCAATAAGAAATATGTTTGATGGGCAGGCCAGCAATAAAGACCATCCTTAGGCTCACTCTTTGTTAACTCCACATAGAAGAGAAGCATCACGTAGGCTGAAGGTCCACAGCTCCTTTAGTTTCTATAACATTCATGAGATCAACAAAATCAATACCTTGACCAGATCTAAAACATCTAGACTTTCTCCTATTGTGTCTCTAAATTTGAATTCATGGGTGTTACATACGACCGTGCCTCTTTCAAGGACTCACAAATCTAAGAGGAAGGAAATCATGTCGCAAGGAAGCAGGAATCCTAATCACACTGAAAATTTGAGTTCTGTACTGTTTCTCTATTTTTCCAAGACAGAACAGATCACTAATTTTAGTCACTTCAAGCCGTGCCTTTGTATCTAACTGGACTAAAACAGTCTTGGTTTGGAGATAACGCCAGAAATAAAGAAATAGGTTTTTGTCTTATTAGAAATATGAACTGTTTATCGGGGTCTCTTAAGAGACATTCTGTGTACAATCACCTATGCGTGAAAGAATGTGAAACAATTAAGGCAATTCAAGACAAAACCAAGATATTCAGTGATACAAAAGAATCTGATGCAGAGTCATTTTTTAAGGATGAATTCCTTGAATTTTTGTGCCAAAGCATGCTAAATTCAGCCCTCAGCATTCTTAGATTGAAGGAAATCGATTTCCTGAAACATGTTTGTGAAGCTTCCTACAACAGGAAACTAAAATCTAAACAAAGTCATTTATTAGGAATTTCATCTATTCTAAGAATAACTTGGTTCCTTGACGTGCCACTCTTTTCTTAGACTGAGGGCCAGTGAGAAAGGTAGCTACAGCTATAACCGCCAACAAGCCTATGAAACCTTATATATAGGAACACACCTATATCAAGAGGCCCCGCAAAGATTGTCTGTATCAGGAATAATGCATTCTCTAAAGCAAAGTGTCACTGTTTCCTGGAAACCTCTTGGGTAGCCTCTTATCTCCTTCCTGGGTAGCACAAAGCAGGATTCAATGTTACCTTCATTACTCTGTGGTGTGCAGGCCCTTTCAGCAACACCAGTCATGGGCACCATTTCTGCAAATCAACTAATTTTAGTTTGTTAAAGTTGAGTAATGATATTTTAAAAATTAATTTCTAATATCTCTTTAGCCAAGCCATGCATGCACTCCACTAAGTTAAGGGTGGCCAAGCAGTGCTTGCTGGGTGGAGAACCCGCCTTCCAAAACCAAGCAAAAGGTTGAGTGAACTCCCAAGAGCAAAAGTCAGAGAGTCAGGATGCCTCCATCCATTTCCAAAGTCTACCTGACAAAACAAAGGGCCAGCAAGAGTAAGGCATAACTGGATTACAATCTTAATCCAATGAGTCTTCAAACAGATTACTCGATGTCCTTAGCTTTTATGGTGGATTCTTACGAATTTTCCAAGTATCCTCTACCAAGTAGACAGCAAGAGGCATACTCAGTAACAATTGCTCAGATCTTATTTAGACTGTTCAAAGTATGCTTCCCCTAACGACTTTATATGAGCATCGGCTCAATCAAGGATAAAACGGTACTTTCATTACCCGTGAAGGAGCAAGCTGCTTCTTCCTATGATACAGGACAACTTGTTGCTTCATTCAGTAGAATGGTGTCTTGTGAGAGATTGTAAGAAGCGAGAGGGAAATGATTGCCTTGATTATTTCATGTAAAGACACAAGGAATCCTACGTGTATTCATGAGGAAAGCATTCCTCGGCAGAGGGGGCCCCAAACTAGTTGAATAAAATAGATCAAATCTTTTTTTAAGTTTGAACTATATAATGGGGCTCTATCTTGGTTCCTTGTAGGAGATTGGACTCCATTAAATGTTTATAAAAGATAGATATCTGGGGGGCCAGGGCTGAGGGGAGGGGGCTGGCTGGGAAAGAGGCCAAAAAGATGTGAACTATACATTGTGCTCTTGTATTTTCTTTGAGGACCATTCAGACAGTCCCCTTGGCGCAGCTGTGACCCTGGCCCATGAGCTGGGACACAATTTCGGGATGAACCATGACACCCTGGAGAGGGGCTGTAGCTGCAGAATGGCTGCCGACAAAGGAGGCTGCATCATGAACCCCTCAACCGGGCAAGTACTGACGCTTCCAGCTGCTCTGAGAGTCGGGATGCAGCTTGAAATAGGTGTTGGGAAACAGCTGGGCAAAGGGCTCCCTGGTTTTCTGGCCAGAGCGCCCATGGAAGCTTCCCGAAAGAAATTCCGTGGGCCGTGCTTCCCTGAGAGAAGCACCCAGATTGCAGAGCACAGGGCGTGAGACCTGAGCGCCTCCCTGAGAAGTGGTGGGCACGGATCCTGCCTTTGTTCAGAGATCGCGAGTTACCCTACCATCCCAGCATGTGGTTTTGATTCGCACCTACAGCTCCGTCTGGGCGTGGTAAAGCCACGGGGCAAAGCGGGCGCGGTTAGATGGGTCCCATGCAGGGACGTGCGTCTTCCCTCTGGGTTGGCCCTGGGGCGGAGCTGAAATGTGTCAGTAGCTTGGGGATTTGTAGGGTCCCCGCCTCTAATACCACATCCCCTTCTCAGATCTTAAAGGTTTAAATGATGGGACTTTTCCTTTTCAGTAAATTATGTCATTCTTCCTCATTTCATGCCTTTCTGTAACGCTAGACTTGATTCACCCAGAAAAAAAAGGAAGACGGTTTCATTACTGCAGCATTCAGAGGAGGTAGAAATAGATGCAACTTGGAGTGATTACAGATTATGATGCGTCCCTACACCTCTACGGGACCCTCCCAATGTAGAATGCTGTGCTAACGCAGGAAGATTTTCACTAGTGAAGGAAAACATGCACTTGTTATGATGCCGGCTTCTTTTTTATACCTTGAGACCTTCCCAGTGCTTTTATCTTTACAGCACTTCCTAGGCCAAGTCTGCTCTCTGAGTTGGCCGAAAGGTAGCACTGGGAACAAGAAGCAAGTGCGGATCGGCAGCCCGAAGGCTGGCCTCTGCGAGGTCGTGGTGTACGCGGGGGGCGGGGCACCTGCTTAAAGAGCATTAAAAGTTCCGGAAGACGGATGGATTGTTACAGAACGTGGTTACGCGTTTACAACAAATAGCCTCGTGGGCCTCCTCTTGAATGGCCTGTAGGGCAGAACTTCGTGGCTCACATCATGTCATTTCTCGGGAGCTGGTCAGTAAGGCGTCTTTTCCCAGCAAGGCACTGCTTCTCTGGTCCATCACCATCAGCACAAAGCCTTCAGGTGTGCATTGTTTTTGCTTGAGGTTCTGTCTTAAGCACAATTCCAGGGACTCACCAAGACCTAGCAGAGGAACTTGCTCTCTGAGTCTGTGATGACAGAAGCCGAGAACCTGAGCAGGAAGTGAAAGTATCTTAGGCCCAGCACCAACAGGAAGTGAAATGTTGCAAAACTCAATGAGGGGAGCTTCCCCAAAGGGAGGCAGGTTGCTGCCAGAAGTGTGTGCCCCTTGTCAGTTAAACTCCCCGGGCAGGGGCCGAATAGCTGCTTGTTGGGTGTTTGGGGCAAAGAATCCCTTCTTAGGGGGTGAGGTTGGGCCAGGGCCTGTGGGTGTCCTCTGTTTCCAATATTCCACCAGCCCAGATAGGGTCCAGAATCTCTGGGGGGGAGATTGGCAGGAAGGTGACGTGAAACGGAGTGGTCTTCATGCGCTCATTCCTGATGAGCTCCAGGTGGCCACAGAACATTCAGTCTGTGCTTAATCTCCCTGATTATTAAGTAGGCACAAACACACCAGCCTCTATGTCTCCAGAAGTGGTTCTCAAAGACTAAGAAGGTTGGACTGTTAATATTGTTAATGTTCCAGAACTCTTGATAAAAGAGACGAATGGAAGACAGGAAAATCTAGATTGGGGATACTACACTGGGATTGAAGAGGCCTGGTAGCCTCAATTCTGACACTAGTTGTTTTTGGTAAAACAAGCAAATTAGTAACCCCTCTGGCTCTTACGTTTTTATCAGTAAAATGAGTGATCAGTCTTTATTTTTCCTTCCTTCCTTCCTTCCTTCTGTCCTTCCTTCCTTCCATCCATCCATCCATCCACACATCCATCCATTTGTCCATCTTTTCATCATTCCATCCATCCATCCATTCATTCATCCACCTATTCTTTCACTTGTTTGTTCACACATTAAACAAATACTTTGACCCCTGTGTTTTTTGCTGTGGAGAATGCACAGATGAGGAAGACCCTACAGCCCTAAGAGTCCTACAGTTCTGGAGGCACAATAGCAAAGCATTGCTTTCTGGCACTCTCTATAATTTTGTGTAAATCCCTTCAAATTAGAAAGTCTTCGTGGCAGCGTTTAAGGATTGCAAGCCAAATTACCCTGGAGATATTTGAAAATCATAGGTAGAAATGGTATTGTTAAGAGCTCAGCAAATCATTTAAAAAGCTTCTTTTTTCTTACCAGGGGTTTGCTAGTAGCCTTTCCTTGATTTATACCTTATTAGCGATTTCTGAGTTTCCTCTTTTGCTGAGCTTGTGCTTTCACGTAAATCTTTTCTATTTGGTTCTCATTTATGATCCCACATTCCTGTCCAGAGAGTGGTGTTTTTAATTTTCTCAGATGGAAAGAAACTTCCTAAGCAAGTGGGTGAATTAATCACAAAAGCCCACAGTAAGGAGGAGGTCAAGCTGTTCCAGCCATCTCAGTCATCCATCACCCATTTTAGAATTTCCAGGCTGCTTTTAATCTCCAGTATTATCTCGACGTGGTCATTCTCTTACCTCATAGAGTCCCCACGAGAGTGGGAGAGTGGATTAAATGAGATCATGTGTCTTTGTAAATTGTAAATCACTCCACAAATATATGGAGGTATTATTATTATTATTTAGCTTACAGGGACCTTGGAACCATTGAAGAGTTAAAGCCTTTTTTTTTTTTTTCAGAATTCCTGCTCATAGTTTCTGGAAAGCACTTCTAGTGCCATGTAAGTGCCCGTGGTTTCTGTGTGAGTGGCTCGTTTTCAACTGGCCCACACCTGAACCTTCCTCCCAATTTCCTCCCCACTGCTGATTCAGACATGAGTGGCGAGTGTTAAAAGTGTGAGTTAAGTCTCAGCCCCAAAGGTGACTTGCAAAGAGCTGAATCAGGGACTGCTCTCACGATACGGAAGTCTCCCAGAATCAAAAAGAACCATGTATTGCAGATGGTTTACAGGAAAGAAATGCATCCCTTAATACCCCTCGTTTATTCTTTCTCAAAACATTCCAGAATCCTAACCCTGAAATTTCACCAACTGCCATCGTTGACGAATTGGACCCAAAGGCCTAAAAATACGAGGATGGAGGGGAATTCTTTTAAACGTGGGCGTCATGACTTCAGTTGCCTGATACGGGAATAGTTGGCGGGGGTGTCCTTACAGGTTGCATCATTAATTACTGCAAGTCTTTGAGTGTGTGTGAGTGTGTTGTGTGTCTTTGGATCGTTCACATTAAGGCCTGTCTTGGAAATTATTCCTTGGCGAAAGCAATATCTGGGGATTCGTGTGGGAGTTTGAACTCAGTTGAGTCCATCCATTGATGAGCTTCTTGGAGCATCTGGTCTTCAAGGAGTTGAGGACTAAGTATGCCACATTCATGGCAGTAAGAAAAACGTGAAGAATTTGAGCACTTTGGGCAAAAAGAATATTTTACTATAATAGCAAATGTCACTTCCTAGAGTAGAAAAGAAAAGGCAGCACTGACATTCAAAAACTACTCTCAGAGCTCCCTTTTATTTTCTTGCGGAAAATTTTCTGTTACCGTGAGAGCTGGAGTCAAAGAGCCATCTCTTGAGGGGATGCAGCTGGGTCGGAAACCCACGGTAACTCAGCTCCTGCAACGTGCCACCTGCTTTGATAGATGTCGGGGTTATTTCAGCCACGAACAGGAACAGACCCTTTTCTTGCCCTCGCGGAACTTGCGTTCTTGTGCGGAAGACAGTCTGGAAAAACAGTAAATCAAAAACTGCAGGTTGGGAGAAGTGCTATGAAGGAAGAAAAGGAAGAGGATAGAAAGGAGACACGTGGGCTGGGGGACCCGACGTTAATTAGTGGTTTGGGGGAGACCTCTCCGTGGAGATGACGTTTAAACCAAGACCAACAGGAAGAGAGGGATGGAGAGCCTGCAGAGATGGAAGGACACGGGCTTGGGCAGGGGGGACCCCACGAGGAGGGAAAGCATCGCTGACGGGAAGCCAGTGGCTGGTGGGGCTGGATCGGAACGGGGTGGGGCTGCAGGGAAGTGGTGCTGATGCCACTGGAGAGAAAGGAGGGGCCAGAGCACGCAAAGCCCACGCCGCGGGAAGGAACATGGATTCGTCTCCAGGGCAGGGAACCATCACTGGAGGGTTTTAGGCGGGACAGTAACATGATCTGAGTTTTCTTCTAAGAATTCTTCACCTTTAAGAAGATGGCGTAGCATCTGAGCTATTGTAGTTTGCCAAATTAAGGGGTTTACTGTCTGTAAAAAAAATAGGGGGGAGCTTCTTGTCAAAAAAGAAATGGTATATAAACTCTGGTTTTACTTCAGTGTAATTACTAGGCACTTGGAATCCCTTAAGAAGGAGCTTGCGCTAGCACACCAGGGGGCGGATCGCACCACAGCTTCCCCCGCTCACCTCAGCGGTCTTGTAGACTTGATGTCAAAGATTCTCTTCTGTTTAGGATTTCACTTTGCTTTTGCTCTAGTAAGATTCTTTAAGGGCTCTACTTCAAGAGCCACAAAAGAGCACTTCCACACTCTATATATCTGAAGAGTATATACAGATCTATCTGGTACATCTGGAGGGAGTTGGTGCCATAGTTTTCATGCTGATACTAAGATTCAGAGCTTGGGGCTGTTTGGGTTTTGTTTAATCCAGACTGGCAGACGGCTCTCAAGCAAAGAATGTGCTGCCTGGCTGCCAAGGGACAGTGGAGGGCAGTGCGTAGAGCGCCCTGGAGAATGTGGGCCGAGAAAATAAGCGAATGAGGGTTACCGCTTGCTCGCTCACCAGGGGTGTGGATAAGTTACATTCA
This sequence comes from Lipotes vexillifer, assembly GCF_000442215.2. NCBI lineage: Eukaryota > Metazoa > Chordata > Mammalia > Artiodactyla > Lipotidae > Lipotes > Lipotes vexillifer. Next base: position 355,945 of record NW_006775022.1, read on the forward strand.
GCTGAGGTTGCGCGTTCAGGAATAACATCTACAAGTAGATCAAATCACCACGTTCAAGGTGAAAGCATTGCCATTCCACTTCCTCAGAAGTGTGGATAATTGGCTCATTCGATTCCGTATAATTCAATTCAGGAAACATTCATTGCATACCTCCCTGCTGCACAGCTGTCTGGACGTGGATCACAGCTGGATGGCCTCCACCCAAGTTCAACCTTCTCTCAGGAAAGCTGAGAGGACACAGGCCCTGCCTCCAACTCAGGAAACAGGGCTGGGTGACCAATTATAGCAACACCACTCATTTACTCAGCTCGTATTTACTGGGTACCTGTGTGCCAGATTCCAAGGTGCAGAGCGAGGCCACAGACACAAAAGGCAGGAACCTCGATTTCTAGGCCCTTATATTGTGCTAGGGATCCCAGGCAAGTAAACTGGTGACTACAGACTGGAAGCTCGGGGCTGATAGGGGACATTTTGGGGTGCCATGGGGCTCACCACACGGGCACCTAATCTCATCTATTTACACAATCCTGGGTATCATGACATCATCTATAAGCACTTCAGTTGTGCCTCTAAAAGATAAGGAGAAAATTTTAAACATCACCGTAATAGCATCTCACATCTTTAAAAAAATGACCAATAATTCATTGTGAACAAGGAGCAAAGGTTGGAAGGGGTGGTGGGCAGGGAACATTCTGGAGTAAAGTCTAGTCTGAACCCATCCTGGAAGAATTGCATAGGGTTAGGCAGACCCTCCTCGAGAATTCCTAGCTCATGTTACAGGAAATTTGGATTTATTTTTGAGGAGGCCTCTATCTGAAAATGTGATTCGGGAAACTAAAATCAACTGCGCTTTTCAGTGAAAAGTTCCCAAGTTTCAGATGTGGTAGGAATTGACAGAAGTTCGGTGTATCTGGAAAGGCTATCCCCTCTCAAGAAGCACTTGCTTTCTTGAAAATCGGTGCAGAATACACATAATTAAAACTCACCCCCATTTGAAGTTTGAGGATCTATCTGAGGTCATGAAATACACTTATTATAAAGGGATTTTACGAGCATGGGATTGGAGAAAATTGTTTCCCCATATCAGTTCTTCATTTGAAGGTGATTATTTTTTTTTCTCAATGAAAAGTTTAAGAAAGTCTTCACTTCCTTCTTCAAGGTGCAGTAGGGAGAACCATGGAAATCCTTATCCAAAAGGAGTAAAAAGTAAATAAATAAACAACAAAATGAGGCGCTCCAGTAACGTCAAAACGCTACAGGGCAGAATCAATGTAACTATCCAGCTAGAGTAACTGAGTTGACCACTTACCGACATGACGATCAGGGGGAAATGAACTGGCAGGAGATATTCCTGACAGCAGTTCAAGAGGACCCCTCGATACGGACCATGTTCTTATTTCCTCTCTGTAGGATTAGATATTGCTCACTGGAAAATGAAGGCGTTTGTCTGCAATTAATGCAGAGTCGGGATAGTAAAAGTCACTGCCCAAGGGCGTGGTAGAATGTCCTCCCCTCTTAAGCTGGATGCAAAACAGAGGTCAAGCTGGAGAGACTGGTCCGCATAGCACTGCTCCTTGAATATCCAGTTTGGGGGAAGTGAACGGAGGCAGACTTGACTTTGGCCCTAGAGATTGCTGGGGATGTATCTTTCACCAGTCAGCGGTGTGAGGTGGGTGCGGTTATACCCATTTTAAGGCTGAGGAGCAGAAAGTTAAATGAATTGCCTACGTTTTCAAAACTACCCAAGTTGGGCTTCCCTGGTGGCGCAGTGGTTGGGAGTCCGCCTGCCGATGCAGGGGACGCGGGTTCGTGCCCCGGTCGGGGAAGATCCCACGTGCCGCGGAGCGGCTGGGCCCGTGAGCCATGGCCGCTGAGCCTGCGCGTCCGGAGCCTGTGCTCTGCAACGGGAGAGGCCACAACAGTGAGAGGCCCGCGTACCGCAA
>NW_006775022.1:357938-367939 GCF_000442215.2 Lipotes vexillifer
AAAAAAAAAAAAAAAAAAAAAAAAAACCACCCAAGTGGAAGCCCCAAGACGTTAGGCTGAGCCACCAGGAGCCAAGCCTCTGACTTTCCACCTTCCTATTACTTATCTCAAATAAAAACGTGCAGCAGCTGTAAACCTCAGGAAGAGGAGAAGGGCATCTATCCTGGGGTATTAGTCAGAGAAAGATGTGCTGGCTTCCCACCGCAGGCTTCGAGGGAGCTCCGTGGTCCAGACTGAGGCTGAGATTGGGGCGGCCGTGCCATCCTGCCTCCCGGGGGTCCTTACCACGTGGAGGTCACCTCGGCTGTATTTGCCGTGTTTAGGCTCCAGGCGGGAACTGAAGCCTTCTCAGTACAGAGCTTTGTCCCTGTGTGACTTCTGGGAAGCAGGAGGCTGGCCCATTTTTAAGCCATTTAGTTCTGCAAATCTCCTTCAACTTAGGTTACAACAGCAGAGAATTATTTCCTGTCATTGCTCGTTAATCCAGCATTTTATTTGTGGTAGAACATGTGTGAAAACATTGCCGCTGAAATTCTGCCAGTCCCTCCCCACTTACACACACACACACACACACACACACACACACACACGCAGCTTCCTCCTTTCCCCAGGACTTTTGGCACAGAGGCCACAGAGTGAGGTCAAGGGTAAATTCTGGGCCTGTCTGTGACCAACAGTATTCAGAAGGACCCGCTTTAAGCTCTACTAGGTCAGGAATTTTGTCTGTTTTGTTCATTGCTGAAGCCCCAGCACCTGGAACATATAGTAGATTTCAGTAAATTCTTCTTGACTGAAAGGATGGATGGATGGATGGATGGATGGATGGATGGATGGATGGATGGATGGGAGGGTGAGTGGGTGGATGGATGGATGATGGATGAGTGGCTGGGTGGATGATTGAGTGAGCCGATAGCAGATGGATAAATGGTAGTGGGCGGCTGGGTGGATGGACAGATGGATGGTGATTCCAGCACAATCAGATGTGTGCAGAGTGAAGCCACATTTCACCTTTCATGTAATGGCTAAACTTCTAAGGAGAAAATTCTGAGACCATTGTCTTTTATACTATAGCATTTGCTGCAGCATTGCCATTTTCATTTATTTTATATTCCACATCATCTACCATGGAGTTATGGTAACTCAGAAGAACAGAAACAATACAATAAAGAGAAAAACGAAAGCAAAATAAAAAAGAATAAGGACTGAGAAACCCCAGGTAAATAGGAGGCTGAGTCCATTGTTTTTTGTTTTTCTTTAACTCCATGGAGACCAAGGAGCAATTTACTTTCACAAGGTGGACTTCTTCTGCAAGTGGCTTCTCCTGCAAGCCTGGGCTTAATTTAGCTAAAGTAGGAGGTGGGAAGTTAAAAATATAAAAACTAAAAGTAGTTGTAAGAATAAGACCCTGTAGACCTCACAGATTACTCTCCAGTTTACAAAGAACTTTCACGTCTCCTTTCTCATTTAACTGTCACAGTTCTACGAGGAAAGGGCAGATACAATCACCTCCATCATACAGATGAGAAAACTGAGGTTCAGAAAGGCCAGAGGCCCCACGGTTGGTCAGGGCCAGACTCAAGATGATCAGCCCACAGCCTCTGGCTCCTGCCTCTGACCTATCCCCTGGCCCCTGTGAGCAAAGGAACCTTTGGTTCCCAATCCCCCGGGGCAGTGGGAGGGGAACGGGGACATGGGTGCCAGTCTTCATGGCTCTTGAGTTTCAGGCTGCCCTGATGGCCAGCCCAGCATCAGGAGCTCAGCGAGGTAAGAACAGGGCCAAAAGGACTTCAGCCCTCATTGGGTGGCTTGGAAGTATCTACCACGACCACTTTTCCTCTCATGTTTGATTAAAAGTGTTGCAGACTTGCAGAGTCAGTAGATGCAACGGGCATGACCTATACAGGTCTGTCTCCTGGGGCATGAGGAGAGGGCGGAGCTATCTCGCTGTGTAAAGTGCCCTCTGTTAACCCCTGAATCGGTTTATGTCTGCCAGAACCTCATCCCCGACGAGCCCCATGCAGAGACAGCGGCCTCTTCCCAGGATGAAGCTGAGAAGCCAGTCTGAGACACTGCCTCTGATGGGCTGGGCTCCTTTAGTGGGGTGCTGGTGCCCTGCCCTGAGTCCCCTGACTTTAGGGACTGGGCTCGGGAGGAAACAGCCGTCAGAGCACAGAAGCGAAGGGTCTACTTTCTTTTTTTTTCTTTTTTGCTGTACACGGGCCTCTCACTGTTGCGGCCCCTCCCGCCGCGGAGCACAGGCTCCGGACGTGCAGGCTCAGCGGCCATGGCTCACGGGCGCAGCCGCTCCGCGGCATGTGGGATCTTCCCGGACCGGGGCACGAACCCGCGTCCCCTGCATCGGCAGGCAGACTCCCAACCACTGCACCACCAGGGAAGCCCAGGAAGGGCTACTTTCTGATAACGCCTAGAGGCCGCCTGTGCACCTCTCAACCGACCAGGGCCTCGTTGGTCTCCTTCTTTATTAAAAATTCTATGAGAAATTACATTTACACTTTAATTGGTTTCCGGGGAGGAGGAGCCGAGGTCAAAGTTCACGTGTTAAAGACATGAATTATAACGTGCCACAGATGGCTCCATTCTGGGCCCCAGGTGTTTGCTATTAACAGTGGAAATGTCCTCTAAGGACGTTTTTGATCATTCGCTCCTGGCCCGGTGGTTTGCCTCGCTGTCTGCGGCCCATCTGGCAGCCCACGGGGGTCAAGCGTTTGGTCCTAATGCAGTCACTTTCCATTCCTGTGGGCTCCGTCGGGGTTCTGTTCTGTCGAGTGAGCCCGCGTGTTCAGGGTCACGCCGGGCACCCTTGGCCGGGCGGAGTGGGACTCGGGTCCACATCCACCTCCCGGCATGCCCGGGAAAGTCCTCCGGCAGAGTCCCGTGCTGTCCCGGTGGGCAACCGTTTCCTCTGCCCGGCAGCTTGTTGAGATGCGCGTGGGCTCACAACCTCCCTCAGGTGTGTGCGTGGCTGCAGGTGTGCTCCATAAATCCCGGTTTCTGGACACCATTTCTCCTGGCCTCAAAGCCGTTCTGGGAGGTGCTCGACGGTGCCCTCCGAGTAGCCGGCAGGACCGTGGCCTCCACTGTTACCTGCACCCGACTCCAGGGAGCCAGAGATTCCTGGACCACTGCCCTCTTCCTGAATGCTGATGCTGGCTCCGGGCCATTTGTGCCCCGTTACACCTGAGGCTGCCGGAGGCCTCCTGACTGCCCTTGAGGCAGCGTGGCCGCAGAGGGAAAACACAAGCCTTCAGGTCAGGAAGCTGGGTTTTCAGTCCTGACCCTGGAACCAGAGGACTGTGGCAAGGTGTCTAACTGCTCTGTGCCTCAGTTTCCTCATCTGTAAAATAGGAATGATATAATCTGGCTCACTGGGCAGTCGGTGAGCGAGGATGCCCACCAGGCTTCTGGTCCACAGCAGGCCCTTGCTCAAGAATGGTAAGTGCTGTTAATATTTTTACTCATTATCCTGGATGTGCAGGACGAGATGAAGTCAGAATCCCCTGAAACGGGGTGACCTTGGGCTGCACCTCAGTCCTGCCAGGCTGCTGACGACCAGGCCAGTTGCCACGGGTGCAGACACCACTGCCTGCCCCAACAGGACGTGCCTCTGGGTCACTCCTAAATTCTGTGCATGGTGACTGCAAGCTTTTATTCCAGGGCGTAATTGTGAAAAACCTAACGGTTTTTCTCAAGATGGTCCGAGAACTTTGGGGTTAACACTTGGCCGAGCAGATCCATCCCAACCAAGACTTCTTGCACCCGTTGGTGTCCGTGGGCCCTGCGTTCCCCTAGGAAGAGAAGATGGTGACAGTGTGAGTCTTGTGCTCTTGGAGGATCTAGGAATGCACAGAACTTGGCCCTGAACTGTGTGTTATTGTTTGTTTTTGGAAAAGCTCTTCAGGCTGGTTGCAGATTTAGTGATGAAGAGTCAGTAGGTCGCGCTGTCAGAGAACGGAGGGCGGGTCTGGTCTGTCTGTGGCCACATTTCCCTCCGAGGCCCCGCCTAGCAGCTTGGCTGTGGAGGAAGGGGTCAGAAGAATACGTGGAGGGTGCTCATGCCACTAGAGCTTTGGGAAAGTCCTTTGGGAAAAGTTCCAACAACTCAGAGTCGCCACAGCCAGCGGCATGGCGGGTAACAGTCATGTAAACAGCATCTTTGTTTGTTTGTGTTGGTTGGTGGTTCGGTTGGTTGTTTATGCTTCCTAAGCCCATGTTCTGGTTGAGCTAGAGATGGCTCGGCCCTTCCAGAATGAGCAGCCTTTAACACTACATATGTATTAAATGGAGGGATCCTATTTAACTGCTTGATCATTCCTTTGCCTCCTGAATCACCTTTCTCTCAAGTTGACTTGTACTTGTGGTTTTACAGTTTAAAGATTGCTACATTTTGGCTACAATCGTAATAAATTGTGCACCGCATTGGAAAATGTTTCTAATCCCTAGAACGTACAAGGCACTGGCAAACCGTAATTTGAAATAGCCAAAACAGCACCTCTAAATAAGGAAGAGATACACATCTTTTTCAGGCAAGTATTGGCAGCTGGCATCTTTGAAGTTAACCAAAGACTTTCCCATTTGTGTCTGAAGCTCACTTGTTCTCTCCCTCAGCGTGCAAGGTAGTTATTATTCCCGGCCTGCAGGTGTGAAAACTGAGGCTTGGTTTTAAAACTGAGCTTTAGTTTTAATAGCTGGGGTGCTCATACTTAGTCTTCCGATTTCGATTCTTCTCCAGCTGCTCTGTGCCATGTGCCCCGATCGACAGTAGCCTCCCAGGCCTGCTGCCTCTGTCACTTCGACTGTCAGGAGAAAATAAAACTCCATCTCAGTCTGCAAGAAGAAATCAGTGGGAGGCGGAATGTCAGCAACATATTTCCCCAAACCAGTTATCCCTTTACCATCTAATCATTTACCAGCTGTAGAAAATTTGAGGTGTTTTTTTTTTTCAATCAATTTAAGCAGAGAAATCTGGATGGCCTCCCCTCCCTGGTTTCCTGCAACGTTGGCTTTTCCTGTCGCACGGTTATGTCAGCTCCAAGCTGTTCTCAGCAGCTGCCCAGACTGTTCCAACCTTCTTTCTCCGGTCATTTGCCTTTTCTTTGCTGCGATCTGCGTGCGGACTGTGGTCCCCCGACCCCCGCCCACCAGAGCTTGGAGCTGAGGGACCTGGATTCTTTGGGACCCAGCACACATTTATTAATGAGGCAGGGCAGTCAAAAGAAACATTAACAGTGTGACCTGCGGCCCCGGTGAATCCAGCCTGCTCGCAGCTGCTTTCCCTATAGCTGCCTAATTGCCAACAAGAAAAGATAATTCCCAGAGAGCTTTTGCAAGGCAGATAACTGCCGACCTCCACTGTCAAGATGGATAAATGGGCTTAGTATGATTCACCCCCAAGAATACAGCAGTGAGATGCACAATAGGCTCCTACAAGAAAAGAATTTTCTGACTGCAGATTTGTCAAAGTAAAAGTAACCCCTAATAATGTTTTACTTGGCAACTTGGTGACGGGCTGAAATATTAAGCGGTGACTGCATTTACGGTGGGAAGCCATAAGTGGCATTCCTCTTTGTTGTGTGCGTGTGCGTGCGTGTGTGTGTGTGCGTGTGTGTGTTTTCCAAAATCACCTGGTTGTTTATTTCTTCGGCGTTTTATTTCTAACCTTGCATTCAGCATGGTAAACTTGCCCCCAAGTGTCCTTGGTTGGTAAATATTAGGAAGAAAAGGCAGATGTGTCTAAAGAGGTCACATCTGAACAGGAGCCAGGCACCCTGGCGAGGTGTCTGCAGCACTTTTTTTCTGGGTCCTAGGTATAATCATTTTAAAGCATTCTTGTTGCTGAGGGAAAGTATCATGCAAAGGAGGTTCTTTTCTGAATAATTCTCAAATTTTATTGCTTTGCACCAGCCTGTCGCTGCTATATGTCAATTCAATTAGCTGCTGTCCTGGCATATTTGGGATAATTTATGAAAAGTTAAAAAGCACGTTGTGATGAGTTTGCCGCAAGCTGTGGAAGAAACTGAGGCTTGTCTTTTTAAACTACCGACCATGGGCTACACGGGATCTCCAATGTCATGAGCAACTATATGGCCCAGTTCAATGTTCTTTTCATTAACAGTCCAGGGAATAAAGCTATGAAATAGGAAAGGAACGAAATGAGCCAAAGGAAGGCAGAATATCATACTTTGGAGTTTGAAACAAGTGGAAGGAACTTCAGAACAGAAACATCTTCCTGTTCACAGTCAGAACCTTTGCTGGTACCTTAATTAATAAAGAGTGCGATGATTCATCAGTTAACCTGCTCTAACACTTAAAGATATTTGAAAAATTCATTTGTGATTTGAATTTGGCTTTTACGAGACAGATTCTCATGGAATTTCTAGCACATGCCTACAATCACAGGAGGTTTCAAAACGCTGTAACTCGAGTGTTTCTTAGAAGATGGAACCACAGGGGAAACTAGAACTATTTCTAGTTTAAGTGCAAGAAAGCTGACCTACAATATGCACCTAGTTTGCATTTCTTATTGTTCACACAAATAGGTGTGGATTTGTCCATATAGGATCTTTACAACATTTGAATTTTAAACTGAGGTCAGTTGTTCCCAAGCGTTAATTTTGATAATGTGATAAATCACCTGGACCAGCAACTAATGAATAGATAAATTGTGGCGTAGTCTTACTTACAAGGGAATATTAGTCATTGAAATAAATTAAGTATTAAGAACGCCACAACGTGGATGAACCTTCATGCTGAGTGACAGAAGCCAGACATAAAAGGTCACATGTTGGATGATTCCATTTATATGAAATGTCTGGACTAGGCAGATCCAGAGAGACAGAAAGCAGATTAGTGGTTGACAGGGACTCCGGGGGGAGAGGGGATGAGGAGTGACTGCTTCATGGGGTGAGGTTTGTTTTGGGGGCTCAGGAAAAGGTTCTGGAATTAGTGGTGATGGTTGCATAACACTGTGAATGTACTAAAAGCCGAGGGATTATATATTTTTAAGTGGTGAATTTATGTTATGTGAATTTTACCTCAATTTAAAATGAAATCACCTGGAGAGCTTGTTAAAACAGTTGCTGGACCCCACCCCCGATTTTTTCTCAGGCGGCAAGGTCCGTATGGGGTCTGAACGTTTGCATTTCTGGTAGGTTGCCAGGTGATGCTGAAGCTGGGACCACACTTTGAGGGGCTCTGATCCAGGCAGGTGGTTTGAGTGATGGAAGGATTCCTCCTTTGTATGTAAATAAGCACATCAAGGCTGTACTGATCACTGTCAGTGTTTCAAGAGTTTACTTCAGGTGATCCAGGGCTGAAATGATATCTGTAGTGAAGAACGTAAGTTTTGTAAATAACTGAACTTGGGATCAGATCTAGTCTCTGCCGACCCCTAACGGAGAACTTTCACCTCATTTGCAAAATGGGAATAACAATACCTATCTCACTGTGTTGTTTTAAAATGTAAATTTAAAAAAGAAAGTATAAAGAAGAAGAAAACATTACTATGAAAAAGTACCCATCATATCATCTAGCTTAAAGCAGGCTCTCAAATAGTTATTCCAAAAAAATATGTATAGTGTATATCAGTTCAATATAATTATATATGTTTATATATTTTATATAATTTCTATATGTGAATAAATATGCATGATGCATTTATGTATGTGAATGTATTGTATTTCTAATATTTTATTTATATGGCTGGAGAGGCAGTGTGGGGAGTAGGTGTGTCCAATAGTTCCCTTGGCAAAGGTCCAGCAAGGGGAGAGTGGGAAGGGCTGGGGCCATATTTTAATCATCATAGGATCCTCCTCAGAGCTTTAAATATAACAATTACTTCTCCAGTGAGTGAGTAGATGAATGAAGGAGGAGTGAACATACTATCCCAAAAGTTTCATTCTGCTATCATCAAAAGTTCAGAAGCGGGCTTCCCTGGTGGCGCAGTGGTTGAGAGTCCGCCTGCCGATGCAGGGGACGCGGGTTCGTGCCCCGGTCCGGGAAGATCCCACATGCCACGGAGCGGCTGGGCCCGTGAGCCATGGCTGCTGGGCCTGCGCGTCCGGAGCCTGTGCTCCGCAACGGGAGAGGCCACAACAGTGAGAGGCCGGCGTACCGCAAAAAAAAAAAAAAAAAAAAAAAAAGTTCAGAAGCAGAGTTGGTATCTGGGAAGCAGGGTGATGAGCAAGCGTGTCCCTGGAGGCATTCTTTTGTGGGGGCAAATTGGAGAAATAGCAGTCGGAATAAGCATTGTGCTGATAGATCCTGTCTGTGGATCCTGACACCGTACTGGGGAGTGGATTCCATGTCTTGTTCAAGGTCCACTGGCCCATTTTTCATGCAAACCAATGAACTGCTCATTGAGTGCTTAAGCCAACAATTAGTGACATCTCTTGTGCACTATGCACTGTGCCACCAGTGACCACTTAGACATAGTGTAAATGGTGTTTAAATATGTGTAAATTAGGATTCTATTGTAATTAGAGGACTCTGATATTTGGTATCATAAAATTCCCTTATCTCTTGAGATTTGAAATCATTTTATTTATTTTTCATTGAAACATAGTTGATTTACAACATTGTGATAATTTCTGCTGTACAGCAAGGTGATTCAGTTACACATATTCATACATTCTTTTTTATATTCTTTCCCATTCTGGTTTATCACAGGATATTGAAGAGTTCCCTGTGCTAATACAGAAGGACCTTGTTGTTTATCCATTATCTATATAGTAGTTTGCATCTGCTAACCCCAAACTCCCACTCCATCCCTCCCCCAGCCCCCCTTCCCCTTGGCAACTACAAGTCTGTTCTCTGTGAGTCTGTTTCTGTTTCATAGATGAGTTCATTTGTGCCATATTTTAGATTACATGTATAAGTGATATCATATGGTATTTGTCTTTCTGACTTACCTCACTTAGTATGGTAATCTCTAGGTCTACTCATGTTGCTACAAATGGCATTATTTCATTCTTTTTTATGGCTGAGTAGTATTCCATTGTGTATATGTACCACATCTTTATCCATTCATCTGTCGATGGACATTTAGGTTGTTTCCAGGTCCTGGCTATTGTGAATAGTGCTGCTATGACCATAGGGGTGCGAGTATCTTTTTGAATTATAGTTTTGTCTGGATATATGCCCAGGGGTGGGATTGTTTGATCCTATGGCAACTGTGTTTTTAGTTTAGTTTTTTTTTTTTTTTTGCGGTACGCGGGCCTCTCACTGTCGTGGCCTCTCCCGTTGCGGAGCACAGGCTCCGGACGCGCAGGCTCAGCAGCCATGGCTCATGGGCCCAGCCACTCCGCAGCATGTGGGATCTTCCCGGACCGGGGCACGAACCCGTGTCCCCCACATCGGCAGGCAGACTCTCTACCACTGCGCCCCCAGGGAAACCCTGTTTTTAGTTTTTTGAGAAACCTCCATACTGTTCTCCATAGTGACTACACCAGCTTACATTCCCACCAACAGTGTAGGAGGGCTTCCTGTTCTCCACACCCTCTCCAGTATTTGTTATTTGTAGACTTTTTAATGATGGCCATTCTGACCGGCATGAGGTGGCATCTCAGTGTAGTTTTGATTTGCATGAAATCATTTTAGATCACTGAATTCTGTTTACTGAGGGAGGGCCATCGGGTTAGATACAGTTTTTAGTTACTCTCTCCTTCCTACACACCGATCAACCAAGATGATCCCAGCAGAAGGGAGATGATGGGCAGACCCTTGCTTGTCGATCAAAACTAGTTTGCTTGGGCTTCCCTGTTGGCACAGTGGTTGAGAGTCCGCCTGCCGATGCATGGGACACGGGTTCGTGCCCCGGTCCAGGAAGATTCCACATGCCGCGGATTGGTTAGGCCTGTGAGCCATGGCCGCTGAGCCTGCGCGTCCAGAGCCTGTTGCTCCACAACGGGAGAGGCCACGACAGTGAGAGGCCCGCATACCGCAAAAAAAAAAAAAAAACTAAACTAAAAACACAGTTGCCATAG
>NW_006775022.1:368004-373106 GCF_000442215.2 Lipotes vexillifer
GAGCCTGTGCTCCGCAACGGGAGAGGCCACAACAGTGAGAGGCCCGCGTACCGCAAAAAAAAAAAAAAAAAAAAAAAAAAAAAAAAAAAGTGTGGGGGAATAAAAGTTTGCAATTCTTATGAGAAGTACCTTCAGCCATTATCAGTGCTTGGTCCATGCAGGGCAAAGCTCCCCTCCCCCATTTAATGATGTTCCATGGTAGTCTTTTGCCATCAGCCTGACCTCCAAGGGCTTAGGGGTCTTCTCTGGGGAGGGGGTCGCCCCTCTGGGTGTGTGTTACTGACAAGAGCCTGCTGCTTTCTGCTGAACAAAGTCCTCGAGGCCACTCGCCCCTGCCCACGCTCCTTTGCACAGGCTCCTCCCTCTGCCTGGAACGTTCTTCCTCCGGATGTTCTTCCACCTTGTTCCCTCACATCCTTCTGGTGAGGGCCCCAAATGCCTTCCCCTCCGTGAGGTCTTCCCTGACCACCCTCCCTAAAAGGTCGGCACCTCGCACATCCTCTCCCCTGACCTGTCTTATTTTTCTCTTTAACGCTCATTCCTTGCCAATAGGTAATTGATTCCCTTATCTTCTGTATTATTTGTCTGCCCCACTAGATGCAAAGCTCCACCACAGCCAGGATTTATGTATGTTTTATTCATTCCATCTCCCTAATGCCTAGAACAATGCCTGGAACATAGTAGGTATTGAATAAATCTTTGCAGAATAATTGAATGATGAGTGACAGGTTACTCTGCTTTTCTTCCTCTAAAGCCTGACTTTCTCTAAATGCCCAAATAGGGCTCAGGAATATTCTATCAGAGAGAAATAGTCACCTAGGCCAGCGACCCTTCCCCACACCTTCCTGCCCTCTCCGTGGACTGGACCGGTCAACATTCCCACCTCTGTGTGAGGATGGAGAAACACCTCTGCCATCCTCCACGACCTCTCTCTTTTTTTTTTTTTTTAGTACGCGGGCCTCTCACTGCCGTGGCCTCTCCCACCGCGGAGCACAGGCTCCGGACGCGCAGGCTCAGCGGCCATGGCTCACGGGCCCAGCCGCTCCACGGCACGTGGGATCCTCCCGGACCGGGGCATGGACCCGTGTCCCCTGAATCGGCAGGCGGACTGTCAACCACTGCGCCACCAGGGAAGCCCATCTATCCCTTTTTTTTTTTAATGTCAATCCCCCAAAAATCCCAAAATGTATTTGTTGTTTTGAAAGACAGTGAGAGGGGAGGGCTCGTCGGAGCTGTTCCTGGAGCTGGTTTCAGCCCTCTAATCCGCGGACGCTCGTGGGCATCTTCTCATTTGGGAAGCAGGGTGATTGATACCCCTCTTTCACCGGGCTTCTGTTCATCTTGCTATAAACTGCTGTTAATCTTGCTTATAAACCATTCCCGAGGCTTACAGTTTATCCTTGTGTCTTTCCTAATTTAACATTTTCTAGAAATCAGTGCCCTGCCAGAATGAACTGGTCAGAGTTCATCACAGCACCTGGTTGGGTATCATTGAGTGCGAATGAGGTTTAGTCTCCTGGGTCAGGCCTTGAGATAGAGGCGTCCTGGGAAATGCTTACACTGGAGAAGGTTCCATTTCTTCCGCTTGCAAAGAGAACTACAGCTCTCAATTCCCTGTGTGACGTACTGTCATCTTTTCAACACAAAGCCCTTGAAATGGACAGAGTTACACTTTTTCTCATGGGTCATCATCTGAAGCTATTCAGTATCACTTTTGGTACCAGGAACAATCAATCTGTCTGCCCAGGAAAGTTATAAAGATTTCGAAAGGAACTTTACTACAGCTAAGTCCTGGTTTATTGTCTTTGTATCCAAGAGCAAGACTTGCATGTACTAATTTACTTGTAGATTAGAATTCTACTTTAGAGTTAATAACCTGAGATTGATAGAAAACACGTGGGGAGATAGTGCAGCGTTACCAGTTTGGCCCTGGAACTCATCATGATCTTGAAGTATTGCCAGAGACTCAGTCATTGAATGGTGGCTAGTCTGCCGTCTTCAGGGAGACCTAAGAGCGCACATTGGTTTGGCCAATTGATTGGGATCCAATTATAATGTCATCCTGTCTTCATGGGAGAGGGTGCTTGGGCTTGCTGGTCAGCAAGTCCTGCTTCCTCACCAAGTAATAAAACCTGGCTTTCTGGTGTGCTTAGCCCTTATGGTAATCACTGCCTTAAGACCTGGGAAAGCACATTCGTAAAAGAGAGTCAGATGCTTTATATACGTTAGGGACCACTAGCTGCCGTGGGAGCCCCTAATTTCCAGGGGCTGACCATCATAGAGATGTGTTTCCCTTGCGTGTGACGCCATGGAGCTCTGTGCTGTCAGTGAGCCAGGACCAGGTGCTGTGTCTGGCTCGTCCCCCTCCTAGGACGTTGGACTGGTCTGAGCACAGCTGGCAGCAGGGGAGAGGAAGGAACAGCTACTTAACTACCTTCTGCCAGAAGTGACACATGCCATTTCCCCTCTGCTAATTCCATCACCAAGAATTATCACACAGCCCACCCAGGAGCAAGGCGGGTGGCACAGCCCCTCCAGACCATGGAAGGGGGAGCACGAGCTCTGCAGGGAAGTTAGCCAACTTGGCCACATCCCTATGTAGCCCTGGTTTTCGAGGCAAGGGCAGGACCTGCGCTTCTGACCACCTCCATTCTCTTAGAGCTGTGCCTGGAGAGACAGTGATTTGCCCTTTATAGGCCCAAACCAGTATCAGCCGGCCCTGACCCACTATGGGGATTGTGTATGTGAAGCCGTGGAGTTGATAAGCTCAGTCATTTGTACCTTCCCCCTCCCTCGGGATAATGATTGCCTTTATTATTTTCTTTTTAACTGCAGTATAGTTGATTTACAATGTTACGTTAGTTTCTAGTGTACAGCACAGTGATTCAGTTATATATACTTTTTCAGATTCTTTTCACTAACAGGTTATTACAAGATATCGAATATAGTTCCCTGTGCTCCACAGTAGGTCCTTGTTGTTTATCTATTTTATATATAGTAATTTGTATCTGCTAATCCCAAACTCCTACTTTATCTCCCCCTGCCTTTCCCCTTTGGTAACCATAAATCTGTTTTCTGTGTCTGAGTCTGTTTCCATTTTGTAAATAAGTTCATTTGTATCATTTTTTAGATTCCAAGTATAAGTGATATCAGATGATATTTGTCTTTCTGTCTGACTTACTTCACTTAGTATGATAATCTCTAGGTCCATCCATGTTGCTGCAAATGGCATTATTCTTTTTTATGGCCGAGTACTATTCCATTGTATATGTCAATATATATGTACCACATCTTCTTTATCCGCTCATCTGTCGATGGACACTTAGGATGCTTCCATGTCTTGGCTATTGTAAATAGTGCTACTATGAAAATTGGGGTGCACGTATCTTTTTGAATTGATTTTCATCTTTTCTGGGTATATGCCCAGGAATGGGATTACAGGATCACATGGTAGCTCTATTTTTAGTTTTTTGAGGAATCTCCATACTGTTTTCCATGTACACAAAAATAAACTCAAAATGGCTTAAAGACTTAAATGTACTTTCTTCATCTTTGCACTTTCCCATATGAACATAGATAGTGTTCACATTACAAGCTACAGATCCTAAGCATTCACTTTCCATTATATCATTTCACACAGAACTATTAATGATGTCTGTAACGAGACACAATCTAAAGTCGATTTGAAAACCCTCCCAAGGTCATTTCTTTTTGGATAAAGCACTTCCTCATCGGTGGTGTTGGAACTCTGCAGGGTTGGACCTCAGGGCGTAGTCGAAGGTGCCTCATTTTACACCGCTCAAGCCTTTGTTCACTGAGACTAACAGTGGCCACCCAGGCAGATGGTGCCCGTGGGTACCACGCACAGCTGCACGAGAAGGATGCGTGAGGCCTTTCAGTGCCCTGACGACTGACGTCCTGGCTCTTCCCTGCAGGTACCCGTTCCCCATGGTATTCAGCAGCTGCAGCAGGAAGGACCTGGAGGCCAGCCTGGAGAAGGGCATGGGTATGTGCCTCTTTAACCTGCCGGAAGTGACGCAGTCCTTCGGGGGCCAGAAGTGCGGCAATGGATATGTCGAAGAAGGGGAGGAGTGTGACTGTGGCGAACCGGAGGTGAGACAGACGTTTCCAGAATATTGGTCTCGCGTTCGTGGCTGGGCCAAGAAGCAAGAACTTGAAGGAATTGTGCGGTAGAATGAAAGTGCTAGAAATGCAGGATGGAAAACTCCTACGTGACCACCTTGAACAATTTCATAAGCCAGGGTGGCCTTCTTGAATTTTAAGTATTGCATAGAATAAGTTGTATCACTGGTTTAAAAAGATAAAGAACCTTCTCTGTTGAAGGATGCAGCAGCGTAGGCAGGATGAGGACAACAACGAAAAAGCATTTAGCTTTGAGCTTGACAGAGAAGAAAGCCTTGGAATGCTGGCTTCAAATGGCTAATAGTACCACCCAAGTTGAGATTCTGCTCCTGCTGCCGCAGCTTCCTCTGTATGGACAACCTGAGGTGCCCAGGCTCCGGCCTGTCTGCTTCTTAGCTTTCAGAAGAAATAAGTGAAAGCGGGGAACATTTTTATCCAGCAAAAGGCATATTTAACCCTGTTTTCCAGCCAGTGTCAGGACATTTTCTCATTTCTGTAGGGCCCAAGATAAAGTTAATCAACATCAAAATTCTAACAGCCATTTTAAAATCTCTGAATAATCTTGGGAAGGAAAGAGAAAGACAGGACACAGTGAGACCACCTGGTGAAAGAAGTACCCCCTGAAAACTTGAAGGAGGTTGATTTAGAATAAATCAAAGCCAGTCATTTGTATAGCAGGCTGTCTCCATGTGGGAGTCCCTCCCTGAGAGCTTGTGCAAGCTGCAGCGGTAGTCAAGTTCAAGATGGGCTTAGCTAAATTCACAAACCGGCTTGATGAGGCCTTAGGAAGAGCATGCCTTGGAGGGGTGCTCTGAAGCGGGGATTCGGGGATGGAAGGGAACTTGTGCTGAGACTCTGGGACATCCCTCAATTTCCTGTGTTCATCAAACAAACAACAGGTTATAGAACCTTCATCATGTCCAATCTCCAAGCCTCTGAGCTTTCCCACATCAGCAGGA
>NW_006775022.1:373116-408033 GCF_000442215.2 Lipotes vexillifer
AGGAATGATCCTGGTCTCCATCTGACCATTTCTGTAAGAATATTGGGAGTGAACATAAGTCCTAGGGGATGGGGGTTGCAAAGGTGGTTTGATCAAATGTTTTTGTGCCCTTGCCAAAATCAGGATTCATCCAAGGTCACAGTGCTGTCCACAGCGGCGTTCAGTTTTGCTCACAGTGCGTAGAGAATGGTTACTGTGCAGGAACAAGGTCCTAAGTCCTAACAGAAACTCTTTTTCAGATTAGCAGAGGAAAACTTGAAACCGTCATGGGATGGGTTATGCAAAGCGGAAATTGCTTGGAGACTTTTTCTAATTGCTGAAAGAAAAAAACAAAATTAGTTTAAATTACTCCTGTTTCTCAGGAGAGGTCATGTTGACTTGAAATGGTTATCTTTTATCTGAACTCCTTGTAATTGTTAATCTAAATAAATTTGACAGCTCTTCCTGGAGCCATGAACTCTCAGGTTTGGAATGACTCTATTAGCAATCATTTATTCCATATGCCAGCACTGCCACCAGCATCCCTGCCACCCTCCCCGTCACCACTGTTAACATGTCCACCACCACCCCACCATCATCACCACTACTGTCACCGCCATCACCACCAACCCCACCACTAGCATCACCACCGCCACCATCATGTCAGCAAACACTCGAGTGCCTGAAATTCGCCAGCCTGATGTCGTGGCTTCTCTTTTACCTCCATCAGGAAGTCATTCAGCTTTCCCAGGGTGTTTACTGACTCTCCAGGCAGCTAATTGCAGGACAGCTTTGAAGAACTCAAACTCTTTGCTTACGTAAGAGCCGTGTTCTCCCTCCATGTAATTCCCAGCTGTATATTTCTGTGCTTAGGGTCCTTATTGAATAGAAGTTCTTGCTATCTGAAGAGAACTCTCGTTCTCATCATCCAAAGTTCTTTCTTCCAAGAAATCTTTCAAAGTCGCAGGCAAGCCTTTTGCCTCAATTCATAGTTTTCTTTCATTTTTTTTTTAAACTTCTTTTTAAAGTTTAAGCTCAAACTGTGCCTTGAGGGTATGAAAGCCCACATTTCCCAGTTTCCAAGCTGACCAAAACTTTTAGTCAGACCTGTGAACTTGGGTTCTTTACCCCCCACTCAGTGCTCAGGCCCTGGAAATATCCATCATGCCTTTGTTTCATATTGGCCGACGCATCCCCTGGACCATGAAGACATCCAGTGTCACCACATCAGTGAGTAAACGGGGTCAGAACAACTGCCCCAGCTCATGACTGGAACCAGTTTCTGTTCCCTTGCTCCCAGAAATAATGGCCACTGTTTTCAAGAAGGTGCATTATTGTCTTAACCCCAGTTCATTGTGATTAAGAATCTCTGTCTACTACCTACAACCCAAGAATGACAATTAGGGCATTTGCTGAGAATTCTCTAATGGCTTCATTCATTACTGTTGCTTCTTTGGAGACTTAGTGTTCGTTGGCTCTGCTGAACTTCTCTATTGAGTACTAAACTAATAAATGCATCAACAGATGAAGAATTTGTCTCTTCTGATAAATAGAGTTCTGCGGAAGGAATAGATTCTGGGTAGTTAAAAGGCAAATGAACGCTGAAGCGCTCTGTCCGGGGCACTGGATTTACATCCACCATGAGGATTTCCTGAGGACTTGCTCGTTCTTCCAAGCTAATAGGGTTGGGAAAGCAGCCTTATCTCCTTGTTTAAAGTCAATAGGACGCCAGTAGCTTGCAAATATCTTTTAAACTTAGTTATCTCTCTCACATTATCAATCCCCTTTGAAGTCAAAACCATTGGACTTGGCTGCGGTTTCCATTTGAACTGCTGCGTATGTTATTTAGCGATTTGGTGGGGGGTGGGGGGTGGGAGTTAGTTCTTAAAGGATCTTAGGACCCAGTTTTAGGATGGCTGATTTAACTTAGAAGTGCGAGGAAGTCTGTAATTTGGCTAATGTGCTATTAGGAGAGCCATTTAGACCATGATGTACAGGACAACACTGCTGCACGTGTGATGGCACTGATCAGGAGTGCCACGGATGGCCTCCGTTTAAAAGAAGAAAACAAGTTCCTAAGTGTTTTCGGATTGTAAGCTCGTGAGTTAGAAACCTTTCCCATCCTGAAGCTATGACTTCTGGTTGGCAGTTTTATCTTACTGTATATATTACACACTCCAGATGTTTATAAAGTCCTTGAGCAAATTTAAAATTTAATAATTTGGGGTGTATGTATGATAGGAGCAAACAGTAGAAGGGAGCATCGTTCATAGAGTTTTACAAAGGGTACAGTTCAGGTATCTGGTGAGCCATAAATCGTCTGGATTGTCAACATTTTATTCATTGCGTTTATGATCCTAATACAGTCATTCGTGGAAGATGATTTTGGGGAGTAAACTATTATACTATTAAAAAAGTATGTGACGGGCTTCACTTTAGCCATAGTATATAAATTCTTCAGCCCATATCGTATTAAATAAAATAAAAGGACATTGGTAAATTCAATCCTGAAAACTATTGAACTCTTCTTTCTAATGATAATCAACTGCTTCTAAAACGTGTAAACTCCAAGTTACTGGAATGTTCTAAAGCACAAGATGTCATAAATATCCTGGATAGGTATGTATAGGCCTTTTGTTGAGAGCTAAGCAAAAGGTATCAATCTCTTGTTTCATTTTGTTAGAAAAAATTAGGTGGCTGTGAAGCAAGCATAACAGAGGAGTTCACTTCCTCTCTCGTGTTCATTTCACAAAGGACAATCCAGCTACTGTTTGATCTGTTTAAATCCTTTGCAGATCAATGGGCACAGCCCACGGATCTCCCTCCCAGCCTCTTGCTCATTCTGAGGTGCATTTCTGACCTGAGGAGGGTCTCATCAGGTGAGACAGCCCACCTGTGCTGAGCAGGAGTCCAGCCACGACGTCTGGTCGGATTGCAGGGAACTGTGTTTCAAGCACAATTGATTTGACTTCATTTCCTGCCAATATGCTCTAGATTAAACTCTGGATCAGTCTTTGAAGGGTAAAGTTTGTATGTATGCATCTATGTAGATTTTTAAATAAGTAAGTTCATAGGACTCCAGTGGTCCTGGTATTATTCACTGCATTAAGGCCAGCAGTCATCAGACGGACACACACACAGCCTCACCCGCTGCTGACATGAATGGCCTCCCGAGCCAGCCAGCCTTCCTGTCCGGGTCCCTCACCCCACCATGAGAGATGCTTGAGTGCTACTGACTTTTCCCAGGGACACGCACTCCCAGGCAGTTCATAAACACTTACCAGAAGCTTTGCTTTCTTCCAGAGGAAGATAATCCTCAGTCCGGCGAGTTTTCATCTCCAGAGCCAGGCCCTCTGGTTCTTTCTTCCCTTTCCAGTCACTTAAGGTGCAACCTTTGCTTTCTGTGAGTATTTGTGCCATGTGACCCTGTCAAACCTGTTCCCGTCTCCAGGAGTGTCTGAATCTCTGCTGCAATGCCACCACCTGTACCCTGAAGCCAGATGCTGTCTGCGCACACGGACTGTGCTGTGAAAACTGCCAGGTGAGTGTCCTCTTGGTCCCGAGGTCACCCGTGTAGTCAGCTGGTTCAACAGTGATGCAGGGCAAGCAATTGGACAGGGTGACTTCCCAGCACTCGCTGCTGTGGAAGCTATAATCCTTATCACGCAAGTTGGTACCATCTATCTCCTATTTTTGTCTTCCAATCTTCATGTGAAATGCATATTCTAATGCTAAGTCATCTGCGATAAATTATTTATTTATGAGCTGAAAAGTAAGTAGACCAAAGAACTCCAGCTCCATGTTAAACGTTCCGGGTCTGCTATTGGAGGAAGGTTTCGAGAACCAGTCCCCACTGCTGTGGGGACTCATGCCGGGTCCCTCTGCTCCATCCCAAGAACATCTGCCTGCTGGGTGAGGAGCTGCGTGGATTGTTCCAGGGATTTTGTGTCAACATCTTGATCTTGACATGCCCCCAACAGAAGGTGCTGGCTGACCCAGCCCAGCCAAGAGTGGCAGTTTTATACTTTTGCCATTTTCTGCCACCATGCCTGCGTTCGTTTTGGCAATTCCGTTGTCTGTCTCATTATTCAGAGCTGAGATCTGCCAGAGTCAAAGCCTGAGCTTTTGATTCAGAGGTTCCAAGAGTTTCATTTCCTTTTAATTAAGCAATTGATCTTGGCATTCTGCTTGCAGGAAACTCCCTCTTAGCGACCCAAGTAGAGCACAGTGTTTGAGAAGTGCATTACGACATTTTACATTCAGCTTAAAGTGTCTTTCATCCCCTTCCTACTTGTAATTAACTTACGGTGAACGCAGGTTAAAAGAGACAGCTGGTGGTGGAGGTGCCTGGAGGGTGCTTTGGGGGTGGGACAGATCACTGGTTGCGTAACCTCAGACAAGCCACCCTGAGCCATAAGTTCTTCAACCGCAAAGAGATGAGGCATTGTTTGGCATTGTTGTTCCTAACATCCTGTACAGCTCCCTTGCTTTACTTCTCTACATGCCCCTGTAAAGTCCTACAGACAGGTTTCCAGCTCTATGATTTGATGGCAAAGTAAAATCGCTGTTGTAAGTGTGCCCTTGGAGTTATTTTTGTCACCTTGCCCACAAAGCCTAGCGCTTTAAGCGCAAACGTCTTCTTAAAACACATGGTGGTGTTGGTGACCAGAGATCTTGTTCGTAAGAATCAATGGGTCCATCAGGCCACTCCCCGCCCCCAAGGTGCCAGGTGCCAGCAACCAGCTTGTCTGCTCACCAGAAAACCCTGATGTTGCGTGAAGTTAAAAAGAAGCTGATCTTAGTTACCCCCCATAACGGAAAGGTGAACCTCAGAGCCCAGAGCAAGGCTGTCTATTTAATGAGCTCTCTCTGCGGTAAAGGGAACTTCCTTTGAAATCCTCGCCCCTCTGTGTGAAGCTACAAGAGGATGGTTCTGTTCCTATCCACGCCCGGAGCGTTGCTGAGACCCTGCTTCCCCCTTTCCCGCAGTCACGAGCTATAAACGGCCCTCTCCTTTCAGCTGAAGCCTGCAGGAACGGCGTGCAGGGACTCTAGCAACTCCTGCGACCTCCCGGAGTTCTGCACGGGAGCCAGTCCTCACTGCCCAGCCAACGTGTACCTGCACGACGGGCACCCGTGTCAGGGAGTGGATGGCTATTGCTACAACGGCATCTGCCAGACCCACGAGCAGCAGTGCATCACCCTCTGGGGACCAGGTACGTGGCCACCACCACCTGGGTGCAGAGGGCCAGGGCCTGGGAGCCCACTCTCTGTTTCCATGAGCATCCCTCCTGGAGCGGCGCTTTCGAGAAAGCTTCCTTCTGTTCAGCTGGAGCGATTGGCTCTCTGGTGGGACCGGGGCCCTGCCAGGCACTGGGCATGCAGAAGTGGGTGCTGCCTACAGCCCGCCCCAAGGAGCTCAGTCCAGTCCAGCCAGAGATGTGTGAGCACCTACTGTGTGCCCGTGGGGTGACAGGGATAAACCAGCCAGGACCCTTGCCCTCAGACAGCTTAACAGGGAGTTGGGCAGACAGATGGCAGAACTTCCCACCACTGCCCTGACTGTGTTAGTGCTTCTTAGAGCCCAAGCGAGGACCCCAACCAAGGGCAGAGGGTGCTGGAGAGAAAGTCAGGGCTGCTGGAGGGCCGGGGGGCTGCCTTGGGAAGGCCCAGGGCAGACCTGATGTGTGAGTCTGTGATGGGGAAGGATGTGCAGAGGGGTGGCCCAGAGTGGGAGGCCCGGGCTCCAGAGGAAGAACACGGAGACAGATGTTTAAGGGCCTTGAACACCTTTGAGGTTCTTTTCAAGTTTTTATTTATTTATTTATTTGTTTTGTTTTATTTATTTTTGGCTGCGTTGGGTCTTCGTTGCTGTGCGTGGGCTTTCTCTAGTTGCAGCAAGAGGGGGCTACTCTTCGTTGTGGTGCGCGGGCCTCTCACTGTGGTGGCTTCTCTTGTTGCGGAGCACGGGCTCTAGGCACGCAGGCTTCACTAGTTGTGGCTTGCAGGCTCAGTAGTTGTGGCTCGTGGGCTCTAGAGTGCAGGCTCAGTAGTTGTGGCGCACGGGCTTAGTTGCTCCATGGCATGTGGGATCTTCCCGGACCAGGGCTCGAACCCGTGTCCCCTGCGTTGGCAGGTGGATTCGTAACCACTGCGCCACCAGGGAAGCTCCCCTTTGTGGCTCTTGAAGGCAGAGTGACAGACACGTGTGTCCCAGAAAAAGCACCCAGGTGGGAAGGTGGCCAGGGAGCGGCCGCTGCGTGACTGGATCCCTTAGAGACTGTTCACCACTTCCCGGGCGTGGGCCACTGGGCCCGGGCTCCGTATGGTTTGGCCCTTGTAAATCTCCCATGACCCCTGAGGGAGAGACAATGACTACAGCTTTATGGAAGGCAAAGCTCAGACTCAGAGGCTGGAAGTTATTTCCCAAGGTCATGAGGCTGGGATTTGAACCCAGGTCTTTGTGACCCAGAGCCCAGGTGTAGTTCTCACACTGTGCCATCACCCCAAAGAGCCAGTGAACGAAAGTCCCACAGGTGCTCTAGGATTAAATGGATGCACAGATGTGAAATGGGGAAGACTGAGTCCCCTGTGTCTCTCTTTCCTCCACTGCCCCGTCTTCTGGGGCCGGAGATCCAGGGCCTGGTGGGCAGCCCAGGGCATGGGCTTGTCACCCCAGGGTTGGCCGCTCGTCTCCTGCGTTGAGGATTCTGGCGGTGAATCCCACAGGGTATTTTCCAAGACTGTGGCCCAATGACCGTGGTCATTCTTCTCCCTCTTCCCGTTGGTGGCAGCGTGACCTCAGTTCTGGCCAGAGGCCCCAGCTGTGGCAAGGGCACCGTGACCAGCCAGGCCCAGGCAGAGGGCCAGGCAAGCCCAGGCTCTGCAGGGGAGAGAAATCCGATACAGGCCTTTGTCAGACTCTATGGTGAGGTTTTGGGTCTAGGGGTGATGAAGGAAATAAACGAGGGCGGAAAACGATGACTAAACCGCAGAGCTTGGGTTTTCAGTGTGACGTGAAAGCAATGACCCACGCGTGGAGAACAGGGCAGATGTTTCTTGAGGCTGGGGCCAGTCATGGAGCCCAGTCACCACCCTCCAAAGCCAAAGATGCCCTTGTGCGCTGGGAACTTCCTGAGGGAACAGAGAGAGCAGCCTGGATGCAGCAACAAGGGCTAACACAGCCTCCATTTATCCTGTTCTCTGGAGAGTTCTTCCAGTGCCTCAGGTTTCACGGGTGTGCTTGGGCAGGTGGAAGGAGAAGCTGGTGGTGCCTGGAGCCTTAGTGCTTTGTCTTTGGGCCCTGGCCTCCTCCCTGGCTAGGCAGGAGGACCCAGGCAAGGTAGGGCTTACAGCTTCAAAAGCTTTTCAATGACAAGCACAAAGTAGGCACTCACTATACACAGGTCACGTGGTTGTATGGGCTCTGAATGGCTTAGTGACTTCAGACACCTTTTAGCCAAGTGGGGTCACTTTGGGACAGTGACTCCTGCTGCAGGCCAAATCTTCATGGCCTGAAGCATCCCTAGTGGCCGTCCCTTCCCAGCCTTTCTCCGGACTCGGTAATCTCCCCTTCTCGAGTTACAAGGGATCTTATAACACTCCCTTCCAAGGAGCATTCCATGGCCAGAGCACACACAGCACTTGGAGCTTTTGGAGTGAAATGTGGTCTTTGGTGCCCTGCTGTATTAGAGCGTCTGGCCCCAGTTCCAGAGTGAGTCAGATGGAGCCCCGCCGTCCTCTCTGAGCTCCCACCACCGAGTGACTCAGCTGGCTGCATGCCTTTGATTCATGGTGACCAAGGCTGGTATTCATTATCTCATCCGATTAGTCCTTCTCGAGCTGCCTGACCAGAGACAGACCCAGACAGGCGGACAAACTGACAGCGTGACTCACAGGCTGAGCTTTTCAAAAGCAGTAGGGAGTTACCTGCTTGGAACCCTCGACATCCTTGTGAGCGAGGGTGGGGACCCCGGGGAACGCACCACCCCCAGAGCAGGGGCTGCCTCCCTGGGGCTCCGGGCCGGCCCCTTCTCTCCCCTCCCATCCTCACCCTGGTGACTGAGGACGCTTTTGCCGGGGCGACAGTGGGCTTGCCGTGAGGGGGCCATGGCACATAGACTAAAACATCTCTGACGTCAGAAATTCCGAGTTCCTGGAAACAACCAGCACGGGGACCAGGCTTGCAGAGACCCTCAGGCTGGTGACTTCCCGGGGTTCCATCTACCTCGGCCAACCCCTTCTTAGTTCTTGCAATCACCGCACAGACTTCCTCGGGAGAGCAGAGAACTTAGTGCCACCACCAGCTGTGGCACTGGTACAGTGGCCCTCTGTACCAGGGGGCTTCTTGGAAGGGCCTTCACCCACCCCCTTTGCAAATATGCTGTGTTCCTTTCCTTATATCAGTGTGGCAGCCTCACTGTCCGGTTCAAGAGCACCGTGTGAGTGTCCTGTGTATGCTCTAACCCAGTGGCTTACGACAACACAAATTTATCATCTTCTAGTTCTTGGTTGGGGTCAGACATCCTAAAATCAAGGTGCTGGCAGGGCAGTGTTACCTTCGGAGGCTCTAGGGGAAAATCTGCCTCCTGGCCTTTTCCAGCTTTGAGAGGCTGCCTGCAGCTGCTTGGCCCCTGGCCGCGTCGTCCACCTTCAAGGCCAGCAGCACAGAATCTTCAAATCTCTGTGTCCCTCCGACTCCTGCTTTTGTGGCCAGATTTCCTTCTCTGACTCTGACCCTCGCTCCTCCTTCTGGTAAAGGACGCTAGTGATTATATTGGACCAGATCACCCAGCATCGTCTCCCCATCTCAAGATCCGTAACTTAATCAATCACGTCTTCAGAGTCCCTTCTGCTGAGCAAGGTCACGTAGTCACAGGTTCCAAGGATTAGGGCATTTTCCAGGTACCATAGGCAGTGAGCAGACCGCTTATTGGCAGGGTGACCTTCAGCAGGTTTTCTCAACCCTGTTGTACCCCGTCTGTAAAGTGGGCAGAGTAATACGTCTACCGCATGGGTGTATCATTGCCCTCCAACATAGCTTATTATCTATTTCATATATGTGAGTATATTATATGTATATATCACATGCGGTAGCATGCAGCTTGCACAGTGCCTGGGGCCGTGGGGAGGGCTGAGATCTGGTGGGAAGAGAGAGGGGCTTCAGCCAGGCGTGAAAGGGGTAGGGGAGCCAAGCAGGAAGGCTCCAAGCCGAGGTTGCCCTGGGGTGGTCATTGCCAGGGTGGGAGAGGAGGGGACTTCCTGCGTGTGGAACAGCAAGGGCCAGGGTGCGCAGGAACGGGGGGCCATCTCAGGGAACTGCGGGCACTTCTGCTTGTCCAGAGCTTGGGCTGTGACCTGGAGCGCAGAGAACCCCGTCTGCTACCCTCTTCTCGCCTTTGCTAACGATTCAACGATGTCCTGCTATTGTGAGATGCTGACCAAGAGCCCTGGTCTGCCAGAGTGACATACTTCCCACAGTCCCAGTGCACTCTTGCCTGGACCTCTGCAGTAGAGTCGGGATGTGACCGTCACGGTTCCAGGGGCAGAGGTCACTTCCTCGGCCAGGTCCCGGCCAGCTAGATGTGCCAAGCTGAGAGCAGCGTATTGCTGTGTTACAGTGGTTGCTTTGAATTAGCTTTTCATGTTTCGGAAGAGGAAAACTTATTGTCAAGGATACATTTGCAATCTTTCATTTCCCATCCTTTAGCAAACGCTCTGGGATCAGGGCCACATTTGCTTTGGGGTCATTTCTGACCCCCTATGAAGACAGTAACTCATAAATCTAGGAGTCGCCGAGCTCTTGCTCTGCCAGCCCTCGCCATTGGCAACTTGGCCAGAATCCTCCGTTACATTCAGGAAGTCAGTTAGTTACTCACTCCCCAAATCTGGCTACCCAAACACTGACCAGATGAAGCCCTTCCTTCCAGCTAACTGTTCCCTTTTGAGATGGACTTTTCTCAATCCAGCATTATATTTCAATAAAATAATCCTGCTTCCAAATCTTTCTACAAATAAATGATAGAAAATTCAAAACATATGCCTGCAACTCGTAACTGGCAAAGTCATATACTTTTAGAATACCTTTTGGGGCTTTTGTTCATCCACTTGTTTTCCTAGTTATTACTGTTGATGATATTCTTGCCGGCCTGGAGTTGACATTTTTTTTTTTTTCTCAGTGATTTTTCTTCCACAAATCTTGCATCTCAAGACTTTGTCTGGTGATGTCAAACCCATAAACGTTATGTGCAGCTCACACCGTACCTTGTATTTAGCCCTCTGTCCACTTCAGTCTTAATAGCCACAAAGATTTTCTGTCAATGTGACATGACCTTTATTCCTTCCAAAACACAGCTGGATGTGTTTCTTCAGGCG
This sequence comes from Lipotes vexillifer, assembly GCF_000442215.2. NCBI lineage: Eukaryota > Metazoa > Chordata > Mammalia > Artiodactyla > Lipotidae > Lipotes > Lipotes vexillifer. Next base: position 383,470 of record NW_006775022.1, read on the forward strand.
CAAAATTTATTTTTGCCGACGTCATTTATCCAAACCACTAGCATGATCGCTGAAAACGGTTGGAAATTAATCTGACAGATTACTGTGTGTCTAGAATCACAAACAGCCTGCATCGAGGAAGTCCCGAAATATCTTAGTTCTATCTATTTTATCACTCACCAGAAAATAGTGTCACCTGATTGATGCAGTGTGAGCAGGCCAGACGATTTTTACGGGCATATTCAGTGTTTATCTGCCAGGCTAGTTTAAATGAGTTTGCTTTATGACGACATACCTGGAGCAGTACAGTTACTAATCATCCACAACTCTGGTGGCTACAGATGGGAAGAAAAGGGATTTTTGCCAAGAGTCATAATGTTTAGGAGGCAGGGAAGTCTCCTTTTTGTCCCACTGTGTGAGAAAGAAATGATAGAATGTGTTTGCTTGGTCTTCATTTTCCGATGGATGTACAGGTCAATGTGGAAAAGACAGAGGGAAAAGTATGGGGAGGACAAGTAGGCTTCAGTTGCTTGTGAAGATGCCTTTGTCTGTGGACATTAGCGACAGGGGTTGGGAAAATTAGTGATGGGGGAGGAGCTGAGGTGACTGAATTGGGGACGTGCATTTGCATAACGGCGTCATTTTAAGGAAAAGATTAGATCAAGTAAATTGTGGGCTTAGTACAAGATGTCGTCATCTCTCTTTCAAAAGACATAATGACATCGGGAACTCCCAAACTACAATTATAAATATAAGTGTTATATAACTCTGAAGATAAACCTGGTAATTAAATTCCATCGCTTCTTATAGAATTATAAAATACGGTACGATGTCAAAATTCCCTCTGAAAGGCTAAATTTCATCTTTTATAACGGCAGAACGTCTAAGAGCTCCATTATTAAGAATTCAAAGGCTGTAAATTGATATAGTGGTGATAAGAAAACTTGTCACTTTTTTTCATGAGACAGACATGAAGTCTCTCGTCTTCATGAAGACAGACGCCTTTAAGTGCAGCAGATTTGAAGCCAGATCTGTACCTTTATAACGTCTTACAAGTGGATAGAAGTCATTTACACCTTTTAGATTATTGACCCTTCTGTCTCTAAGATAAACGCCAGCTGGCTGCTCACACACAAAAGCCACGCGAAACACTTGGCTGGACCCTCCTCCGCTGTCCTTCCTGGCACCAGTAGGTCCCGACAGCCAGGGCACTCAGGGTTTGCATCTTCTAGTCTGTTTCCTATAATGATGTTTTCTTTTATTGCAAGAGCTGCCCCTGCTCCCGAGGTCAGCACGGAACCCCCTTTCTGGTTTCCTTGCTTATAGGATTTCTTACTTTGTCTAAACTTTCAGGGAATGAGAGTTTTCCTTTCCAGGAAGTAAAATGTCTGTCTTTTTGTGACTTTATATCTTCTTTCCTCTTAAGACAGCACGGTAATTTGATGTAAATGAATAAGTGAAGACCCAGAGTCACAGAAAAGGCAGACCAGGAGACAGTGTTCATTTACCCAAGATGCTTTGTTCTACGGAAACCACAACTGACTTCCTCTGAGGAGGGCGGCGGAGACAGGATGTGCTTTCCCTAAATTGCTTTCCCTGTGGTTTTCACTCATTCGTTCTTGGAACACACCTGCTCTCTGCAGGCCTGAGGCACCATCTCAGTCCACAGGGGTGTTTACAGTGAGGCAGGAGCCTCGAGACATCACAAAAGGCAAAAGCAAGTGTGATAGATGCAAAGAGGGGACAGCCCACCAGGATGAATGAGAGCAGCAGGGTCCCCAGGCTCAAGGGAAGGTGGTGATGGAGGGAGACCCTGAAGGACTCAGCCAGCGATGGCTAGTAACACAGCAGCCCAGGCCCCTCATCCAACCAGCTCGAGCAGTTGGGTTCCAAGGAAGATGCTGATGCACCCGGCTTTGGTCATGTATCCATCACTGACCCAGTCTTATGACCGGTGGCGTGGCACACTCGATGGGCCAGACTTGAATTTCACGCCCATCCCTTTGGCATTGGTTGGGAACGTTAACCTCACCTGAACCATATAAAATAGGTTTCCCATAAGAAAAAGGATTTTGTTCCTAGGAAAAGGGATATGGGAGAGGTATTAGACAAAACAAACAATTGAATAATCACAAGCCTTCTACTCTGCACCTCCTTTTCACAAATCTCTACGGTTGCTCCAAACCACCAGAGGAAACACACACACACACACACACACACACACACACACACACACACACGCGCGCGCGCGCTTTCCTATAAAGAGAGGTTACCTCCTAGGAAGGGCATGGCCAGTGGGCCGCTGGTTGTACCAGGTGGGGCTGAGCAGTGCCCAACCTCTAGCTGGGAGCTTGCTGGCCCCAGGGGGTGGCCCGAAACCCTGCATGACAGTGCCCTACAGCTTGAAATTGGAGGTGAGGCAGCAATAGGGCACATTGTGATGCGGATCAAGTTTCAGCTGCTTACATACTTCTTCCTTTATTTTAAGTTTCATTTATTAAACCCCTTGGTCTTTAAACGTCATGTTTCTCATGCAAGATTTCTCATCCCAGCATGGAGACTTCCGGGTAAGAAAATGTTAGTCAGCTGGATGAGAATGGGCCTTGTAAGTGGGGTTCCGCCGCATCCTTCTCTCGCTTCTGTCACTCAGCTCCCCCCATGCCATCGAAACAACAGCAGTTTCAGAGTATTGATGAAAGCTGATCGAAGTTGATGAAAATTTTCAATCCCTGAGTACTTGAGGATGGAGATGCAAAAGAGCTTATACATCAAGGTTAACCACGAATTACCCATCATAGTGTACTTTCCCTTAATCCTCCAGATAAAAGAATGAAGGAATTATGTGACAAGGGATCAGGTATGCATTCTGGTCTTTGATTTCACAGAGATATCTATCTAGCCTATCCCTGAGCATATGCAGCCGGTGAAAATCATGACCCGTTACTCATCCAGATGTGAGTTTCCTTTGCCACATTGTAGCCAGCAGTGTCATTGCTATGCCCCACTGATGACATGTCCTGCCAATACATCAACAGTAGAGTGTGATGTGGCATCTCCTACTCCCTTGAGTTTTGGATAAGAGCTGAAATGAACAAAACTCTTGGAAATAGACAGTTACTGCTTTCTTGCAAGAGACAGAAAGTTAACCTTCAGAACTCTGCATTGTTCAAGCCACTGGGCAAATGAATACCAGAGTGGAGTAAATTTTACTGGTCAGACCCCACTCAGCTTTGTTTCTTTATGGACTGACTGCCACTGCATGCCGTGCCCAGCACAGTAACTAATAGTGGGGATGCCCAACAAATGGCATGTTAGTGAGCCAAAACGTTCCCATTCGTCTAAAGCGTGTCTCTTGGTTTAAGGGCAAGGAAAGGAATTACAGGGAAGACGCTCTTTGTTTCCAGAGTTCAGTGGAATAAAAAGGAGTCAAACTCAAGTGTCTTTCCTTGAGGTCTCCCACTGCCTCTTTCAAAATGGTGCTCAGCATCTGCGTGGTGTGATGAGGTTCTGGAGGACCAGCCCAGCCTGGCTGGTGGGGGGCGCCCAGAATGAGCACAGGACTCAGGGAAGCGGGAGCCTCACTCACTGAAACAAGTAAGGAGGAGATGGAGGCAGGGAAGCTGAGATCCTTGAGCTATGACTCTACTTTTTATTTAATATACAAAGTATGTACAGAACCTCCCAGGGTTTCCGACGAGGAGATTCTCTTTCTTCCCTCTCGTTTCCCAGGGTGGGTCCAGGAGTTCCTCACCCAGTCACTCAGCAGCCTTCATTGGCTTCCCGTGATGTGCTAGGCACGGGGACGCCCCTCTGTGAAGGAGACAAGTGTGAAGCCCTTACCGACACCATCCTGAACTATTACAGTGTTAAAACACGGCAAGTGTTGCAAACAAGGTTGGCTCCAAGGAGCTCCCCTCCCCTCACATCCTTAATGTTCAGGGGCCAAGCTGTCCCCTTCCCCGTGATCAGTGGCCATCCTCAGTGTAACTCAGGTTTACTGAGAGCCTGGGGGACTCACTGAACCTCACAGCACCTCAGGTCAGGTGCTGTCCTTGTCCCCATCATAGAAATGAGGGAACAGAGTCTCAAAAGTTCCCATAACTTGACCAGGGTCTCCTAGTGTGTAGGGTTGACACCAGATCAGCCCATTATTGTGAGTCCCAAAGCCCCAGCTCTTCCAGTGCTGCAGCACGGCCACCGATTGTAGAAATCAAACAGGAGGAGGCCTTTCAGAAGGAATTGAGACTTGATAAACGTTTGTTTTTGTTTTTCTTAGATCCCATACATGCTCAAATATAAAACAGTTTTCCCAAAAGATTCGGCATCGGAAAGAATGATTTAACTACTGACCTCTTTTTTTTAAATGTATTTTATTAAAGTATAGTTGATTTACAATGTTAATTTCTGCTGTACAGCAAAATGAATCAGTTATACATAAACATACATTCTTTTCCATTACGGTTTATCACAGGATATTGAATATAGTTCCCTGTGCTCTACAGTAGGGCCTTGTTGTTTATTCATTCTCTATATAATAGTTTGTAGGTGCTAACTCCAAACTCTCGATCCATCCCTCCCCCACGCCCCCTGCCTACTGGCAACCACAAGTCTGTTCTCTATGTCTGTGAGTCTGTTCCTGTTTCATAGATAGATTCATTGGTGTCATATTTTAGATTCCACATATAAGTGATATTATATGGTATTTGTCTTTCTCTGTCTGACTTGCTTCACTTAGTACGACAATCTCTAGGTCCATCCACGTTGCTGCAAATGGCATTATTTCATTCTTTTTTATGGCTGAGTAGCACTGACCTCTTAATCTCTCCATCGTGTCTTTTGAATCTCACAGTCCAGCTGAGAAAGCACGTTGGACCTCGTGAACCTCTGTCAATGCTGGTTTAGAGGCTCATTGAGGTCAACTGACAAAATTGGGTTTGAGAAAAGACAAGAACATTTATCGTTTGTTTAATTATTATTCCTAGGGTGTGCCTTCCTGCCTCTACTTTTTTTTTTTTTCTGGTGAAAGAGCTTTGAAAAGCTCACTTTGGCAAGCAACAGGATGGGTGATTAGGTTGTGGAGATCATGAATATACAGCCACTGAGCAAACAGAAAAAAGTAAAATCAAAAGACTCACTGTTGGGTGAGTGGGTACTTATACCTAAAAATAAGGTTGCCCTTGACAGCATCACAACAGAATAAAAGGGTCAGCATCAGAATAAGCTGTGAATGAAGGGAATGTGCTGTGGAAAACAAAGACTTTTTTTAACCATTTTATGGAGTTACGATTGACATACAAAAAGCTGTACGTATTTAGTGTGTACACCTTGATGAGCTTGGTGGTAAGTGTACACCTGTGAAACCATCCCCACAATCCATGCTGTAATCATATCCGCCACCTCCTACATATTCCTCCCACCCTCTTTATTTACTATTATTTCTGTGTGTATGTGATGAGAACACTAAACATAAGATTCACCCTCTTTGCAAATTTTTAAATATACAGTGTTAGCGACTATAAGCACTATGCTGTACAGTAGATCACTAGAATGTATTCGTTTTGCATAACTGAAACTTTGCACACTTTGACTAATACCTCCCCATTCCCCCCAGTCCCTGGCAATGACCATTCTACTCTCTGTTTCTATGGGTTCAACTTTTTTAGATTCCACGATCATGCAGTGTTTGTCTTTCTGTATCTGACTTATTTCACTCAGCATCATGTCCTCCAGGTTCATCCATGCTGTCACAAATGGCAGGATTTCCTTCTTTTTAAAGGCTGAATAATATTCACTTGTACATGTATATTACCATTATCTTTATTCATTCATCTGTCAGTGGACACTTAGGTCTCCTCTGTGTCTTGGCTCTTGTGAATAATGTTGCAGTGAACATGAGAGTTCAGGTATCTCTTTGAGATCCTGATTTCACTTCCTTTCGATATTTACCCAGAAGTTCAACTGGTCATCGTATGATAATTCTACTGTTAATTTTTTGATGCACCTCCATACACCGTCTTTTGCAGTGGCTGTATATATTCTTACCAACAATGTATGAGGGTTTCCTTTTCTCCACATCCTCACTGACACTTATTTTTTTATTTTTTTATTTTTTTGATAACAGCCACCATAATTGGCATGAGGTGATAGCTCATTGTTGTTTTGATTTGTATTTCCCTAATGTGTAGTGATGTCGTCCATTTGAATGTCCTCTTTGGAGAAATGTCTTAACAGTTCTCTTGCCCATTTTTTAATCTCGTTAGGACAGAGACTTGTGTCCAGGTCAGGGGAATGCCCCATGGGAGGAGTTTGGGAGACTCTCTTAAATGGTTTTTAAAAAAACAGAGAATGGGAAAATAAAGAGGTCCAGGACGGGGGCAACTTAGTGCAGAGGTCAATGGCTGAACCTGTTGCTGGTCTCGACTGCTGCAGGGATTTTGTTTGGTTTGATTTGTCTGCTGCTTTGTTTGTTTAATGAGATGCTGAACGTGTCTGATGAGGAATCAGGTTGCAGAAAGATGGACTTTTTAGTAATAAGAACACCATCTGGTCCCTGGGAGGAGGCGAGCGTTGCCCATCGTGACATTTTCACCTTGGAAGGCGCGCGGAGCCTCCCCAGAGCAGGGTGCAGAGAAGGGCAGGGGGCAGAGCTGGGCTTGGGGAAGTTGGCATCCTGGCTGATGTGAGAGGAAGAGCCCAGACAGGACACGGGTGTGGGCAGGAAGGTAGTCCCAGGGCACCACACAGGGCACAAGCTTATCTGAAGAATGGAGAACATTTTCCTGAATTTCTCACATAGTCTTCAACAGATACCACTATGATAGTATTCGAGAGCCCTCAGAACTTTGGCAACGCAAACCCCAGGTACATGTTCTCTCGTTCCTTGACCGGAAGATGTGCTAAAAATGGCCATTTCCTGAGCTCTCTGGCTCCACGCCCCTCTGTACCGGGCACTGTCCTGCTGTGTAAAAAGACCATCAGATTTTATGCCTCCATGGCCTCTGAAAGCAGTCTGTGCCTTGCAAACGCAGGCATTCGTTGAAGCCAGCGCTTGCTCCAGTAGGGAGCTTCGTGGGGCTGAAAATGTGGTGTGAGACCTCCGCGTTGCTCCTTCTCTCTCTCTCTCTCTTTGCTCCCTCACATTAGTCATCATTATTCCTTGGAACCTGCTTTAACTTGCATTTTCTCACCGGAGTCGTGTGGGAGTTGTTCAAGAGAGCAAGCCTCCCCTTCCCCCGCAGCCGGCCAGCCACCCGCTTTGGGGTTGGGTCGGGTGCAGCCCCAGAGCCAGGCCTCATCTCTGGAGAGGCCGCACGTGCCATGGGCCCAGTTAGCAGCCCTCCAGAAGAGGGAGTGATGAAATGCATGCTTTGCTGTGAGCTGAGGGGGGCTTGTATCAGGCATCAGCGAAGATGCCAGGTGTGATTTCTGGGGACGCTGAACATATCTTCCCTTAACCTGAAAGCCTCGTGCTGTTCCAAGAAAAATGTTCAAAACACTTGCAGGTGGTGAAAGTGCTGCTTTGCTTCTGTTTCAGGTGCTAAACCTGCCCCCGGGATCTGCTTCGAGAGAGTCAACTCTGCAGGCGACCCTTACGGCAACTGCGGCAAAGACTCCAAGAGTTCCTTCGCCAAGTGCGAGATGAGGTGGGGTCTGCCTCCTGACCGTGACGTGGCTTTGAACTTCCCAGATCACTTAGGGCTGCTTCCAGACTTTTCCTCTTTGAGCACTGTCTGTTCTTGCCTTTCCAGAGATGCTAAATGTGGAAAAATCCAGTGTCAGGGAGGTGCCAGCCGACCAGTCATCGGTACAAATGCCGTTTCCATAGAAACGAATATCCCCCTGCAGGAAGGAGGTCGGATTCTGTGCCGTGGGACCCACGTGTACTTGGGCGATGACATGCCGGACCCAGGGCTTGTGCTTGCCGGCACAAAGTGTGCAGATGGAAAAGTAAGACCCATATGCTCCCTTGCATCACAGATGTAAGTCTGGAAGGGGGCCCACTGAGAAACGTCCTGTTGGAGAACTGAGTTACAGGGTTGGTTTGTTTTCCTAAATCCGCTTCTCAGAATGTTGCCTCTGAAATTCCGTTCTTTGCACCTAGAAGAAAAAGTCAATAAATCCTAGATCCTGGTCTGACCATTGAGACGCAGATTTGGGGAAATCAAGCTTGTTTTCTCAGCTCTTTAGTGTTAATAAGTCATGTCTACACTCTGGATGTTATGAGAGTTTCCAGCCAGGAAATTACACTGGAAGGAAACACAGCAGCATATTACATTGTTTTTGGAAATGTGGTTTGGGTTTTTGGCACGGTGGGGACTTGTTCTCACCTGGACAGAATGGGAAGTCACATGCAGTTTCAGAGACCCCCATACAGGGACAGGAGAGGGGAAGAGATAGGATAAGCTTAAAGCCAAAGGGTCTTCTTTCGGAGATCAGGGGGAAAGATAGACTGAGATACTGGGGGTTGGGGGGCGGGCAGTTAGAAATAAAGTCCAAAATGAAAAAAAAATTTTTTGAGATTTTTATATTCTGCCACCTCGTTTTTTCCCACCAAACTTTCTCATCGGACTGAATGATAGCAAGTTAATAAAACACTTTAGGAAAGAAGATGCTTTTATTAGGCTCCTCCTTTTCAAAATGATTATGAAATCATTACTGAAGTGGAGGTCACAGAGCAGAAAGGAAAGGTGCTGAGTCATCTCCTGTAGCAGAGTCCCTGTACGGGGGGTCTCTGAAACCACATCTGACTCTGCCCATTCTGTCCAGGTGAGAACAAGTCCCCACCAGGACAGGATTTCCCTCCACTCCACCACCTCCCTGATACACCACAAATGCTTTCATCCTTAAGGAAACAGGATGATAAGTGAAACATGTTATACATTCTGGGTGTCTCCTTAACCACACCCATTCGCTTATATTCAAGCCTTGACATTAGACTGACACCATTTAAACTGTGGTCTGAACAGCTAAGGCCAGGTGCATCTGAACGCTGAAATTCCAAGGACTCAATTTATCAGTGAGCTTTTCCATTCACGTGCAGGATTCAGTGTGCTTTGATCTCCTGCCTGCAGAACGCTAGTTCTTTGAAAGCCGTCCTTAGCCTAGCCCAGTGGGTTGGGGGAGGGCAGCACCCATATGCTGTGCTTCTGCCTGGGGTCCTGCTGTGTTCATTGCAGCCCCAGACGATTTCCTTTCTCAGCCGGAATGTGACAGTCCCCTCGGCCAAGATTCCCACCAGCCCTGAGAGCTGCTTGGACCAGCACGTTTTTCAAAGGGCGTTAATCTTGCCTCAGATAAGCTGCTGGGGTCAGATGGTGAATGTCTCATAGGAAGGTCCTATTTGATTAAAAATGCTTCTGTAATCTAAAAATTAGACTTTTCTCCCTTTGACCCCACTAATTTGTAACATCTTATGGGAGATAAAGAACCTGATCCCTTGAGTCTGGACTATATTATGCACCTTTGAAATAAGACTAAACTCTTTCAACCAGCCCAGTACCATTTAGCAAATTGCTGCCTCTGCAGAGGCTTGAGAAATACAAGGGAAGCGTCTGTTTTACTCTGCTGAGCATTTCTGTTGATGGTTTATGTCATCGACGATAGTACTTGTCAGTCGGTATTTTGGAAAATTTCCCATATTTTAATATCTCCCTTACCAGATTCAAGGATTCTTGGAGTCTTTGAGTCTGCATAGGGCCAGGTGAAGGACTAGTCTCTTTTGTTCTGTCCTACATCTTTTAATGGAAGGGGCAAATGCTGCAATATGTAGATTTCATTGCAAGCTCCAAACAAAAATCATGAGAAAATCAGTTACCCTAATTTCAGGATTGACCAAAACCATATAAAATGCCATGAAGATAGACGACTTCCATAGTGTCCACATTGATGTGAGTCTTGAAATGGGCTGAGTTTGGAGGCAGGCATCAGGATCCATATCCGGGTCCAAGGCAAAGTGCATTATTCATATTAACTGAGAGATGGTCTTCCCCAAGCTTTCCTTTGCTGCCTCTTCTTTTTTTTTTTTTTTTTTTAAATTTTTTTTGGGGTTTTGTTGGGTTACAATGTTTTGTTAGTTTCAGGTGTACAGCAAAGTGAATCAGTTATATATATATCCACTCTTTTTTAGATTCTTTTCCCATATAGGTCATTACAGAGTATTGAGTAGAGTTCCCTGTGCTATACAGTAGGTTCTTGTTAGTTATCTATTTTATATATAGTAATGTGTATATGTCAGTCCCAGTCTCCCAATTTATCTCTCTCCTCCTTAACCCCTGGTAACCATAAGTTTGTTTTCTACATCTGTGACTCTATTCCTGTCTTACAAATAAGTTCATGTGTATCGTTTTTTTAGATTCCACATATAAGCGATATCATATGATATTTGTCTTTCTCTGTCTGACTTCATTCAGTACAACTGTCATCATGTTGCTGCAAATGGCATTATTTTGTTCTTTTATATGGCTGAGTAGCATTCCATTGTATATATGTACCACATCTTCTTTATCCATTCCTCTGTTCTTAAATACACAGCTAGATGCATGTGCGTGTGGTTGTAGACAGGCTGAGATATTTGCTGTGTTTCCCTCCTCTGCAGATGTGCCTCAATCGTCGGTGTCAGAACGTAAGTGTCTTCGGTGTTCACGAATGTGCGGTGCAGTGCCACGGCAGAGGGGTGAGTAGGTGAACTGCCTTTGTATAGCCGGCCCACAGCAAGTTCAGCGCTAAATCATTCCTTTGTAAAGGATTTTTGCCATCCATAACTTTGTAAAAATATAGCAGTCACTGTCTCCTCAATAGTTTCTTCTGAAGACATTCATTTTCTTTGACCTTTATATAGCATAAGAAATGGGATTTTTATTTAACAGAGAAAATCAGATTGAGTGATAATTATCTTTTAAATTAACATTCTGGATTTTTTTTAAAAGGGACTTTGTCATCTTCAAAGTAATTTTAACATTAACCTTCCTTCATGAAGAGTTTTTCATTAGCGTTTCAAACAGAGCTGTCCCTCCTGCAGCCAAGATTCAGAATATGTGTCTGAACTGAAATATTTCCAAAAGGAATTAAAACAAAGAAGACAGAACATACCGACCACATGTTCCTGAAATCACATACGATGGATGTCAACTAAAGAAGGCTGTTATTTTAGTTCAGAGAGTTTTTAGGGGGCGCAGAGGATTCTAATTGTTTAAAACCTAGTTTATTTCTTCTGATGGGCTTAATTATTTCCAGTGGAATCATATTAATCTTGACTAGCTATGCCAGTGGTTTATTTGTTTTACTGAAACCTTTTCTACAGATATTGTGCTCCAAATTCTATTTTTAAAATAGGCACTCACCAATGATTGTAACATAGAATTACGGAGGTTTGCCTAAAATTACTCTTGTGCTGTAACCATAAAGGATTGCAGTGTCACCTCAGATGGGTTTGTTGATGGTGAGTGTAGCTGACTGTCAATATAAAATGGAATCTTTTAATGTCTTCACTGGATCATAGATTTCTTTCTAATGGCTGGAAGAAATGACCTAGCGCAGCCTTATTATTTGGCTGATGAAGGAGTCCAGGCCCCAGTGGGGATAGTGACACATCCAGGGTTACATGACCAGTTAGTAGCAAGGCTGTGTCAGGGACCCTGGACTCCTCTCTCTCCAACATCCTGGGGTCCCATCCACACACTGGAGAGGCCATGACTTGGGGACAAGTCTTCCCTCGCGAGGCCGGGCTCACCAGCAGCGCCTCCAAGGGGGGTGTTAGGGCTGTAATCTCTCTGCCACAAGCTGCCAAAAGGGCACATGACTGTGATTTGCAGCAGGAGACCAGGGCGGGCAGGACAGCGCCTGAACCCCAGGGAGTCGTACCTCAGCAGCACCGTCTCTGAGGAAACAGGCAGGACACGCAGACTCAAGGCAACATGGGCTATGCTGCACGGTACTTTCTTCTACTGAGCGTTAGCTGCATAGAAACACGCTTTCTCACTTATCGTAGGCTTTCCTGACTGTTGGCCTTCTTGTTGGAAGCATCTGGGGCAGGTGGTTGATTCAGAAAAAAAGAGTCTGTGAAAACAGGGAAACATCACAAATGAGAGAAATGCCCGGAACATTTATCGTGTCTTAAAAACATAAAAGCGTGTGTTTGGCTTCATTCCGCATCCGTAGCTCGGCCCTGACATCAGTACAAATTATCCAAAATGCACCATCTATGACGTACTGTTTGTTTCTCTAAGCGGAAGGGAAACACTCAGAGAGCAACCTTCCTGTCTTTTGCGGCTTTTCCTGATCATTTTTCAGTTGTTCCACCCATTCCAAATTTGTCAAAAGTTCTTTTTAGTGACTTGCATTTATCCAGCGTTCCCAAAGCATTCAGCCTCATTGTCATAGAAATAATTCTCTCTTGTTTTCACACTCGTACTCCACTGGTTCCGGTAGTAGTTCAGCAAATTCCATGTGTGACAGCCTCCCCGAGCCTCTCAACTGAAGGTGCCCAGGGTTGTCCGGCCCGTGATGCCCAAGGCCATGGATTCCGTGTCCCTGAAGCAGGGGCCCCTCCTTACCACTGAGAGGGCTTCTCATCTCGGCCAGATCAGGAGGGTTTCCTGGATTTAAAAAGAGGGACATGGAGATTGAGAAGAAAAAGGGGTTGAAAGGAGTGGGTGAGCCCTAATTGTCTCGATCCTTCTCTCAGTAGCTGCTGATGTAACAACAGCACATTATGTTAATCCGCAGCCTCGGGCTCTGGGCTCACCTGTGTGGTGCTGGGTTTAGGGTTTATCCTCACAGCCGCGTGTACGGAGTCTGACTGTATCGGTGGGATGGGGTCTCTGACCACAGGGCCTTTGCTTTGCTCTCGGGCTCAATTAGGGCTCAGAGACTTAGCGCTGCCCCAGGGGGACGTGCGTCCTAACCCTGCTTCCCTCTTGGTGTCTTTCTTCTCTGCTGCCCGAAAGGTGTGTAACAATAGGAAGAACTGTCACTGCGAGGCCCACTGGGCCCCTCCCTTCTGTGACAAGTTTGGCTTTGGAGGAAGCAAGGACAGCGGCCCCATCCGGCAAGCAGGTTAGTGGTGACGGCGCATCCCAGGGAGTGGGCTGAGCTCCTGGGGGCAGTGGGAAGCCAGGCCCTTGGGGGATCCTTCCAAGCAAGACTGAGGGCTCACCAGCCGTCGGGCAGGTGCACAGCCGGAAACCCAGTGAGGACCCCACGCAGACCTCACACAGCCCGAGGCCTCTCTGTTTCCAGACCCTCTCTAGTCGTTGCCTCATCTTTGCAGAGACTCGTCGCTCTGCTTTACTCAGAGGCGGAGTTCGCCGGGTCTTAGCCTGGGACATTTTCTTAGCTAAGGTCATTCTACCGCAGACTGCCAAGTGGGTATGACTTCATTGTCGGATCAAAGGATTTTGTCAAGGCCGGCCTCTGTGTACGAGGGCTAAGAGGTGTGAAGTCAAATGCCTTTTAACGCTCTTGCTAGAAAGACACCCTCCTCTTCATAAAGGGGCGGGTCCCAGCAGTAGCAGCAGAGATACAGCAGCAGTTTCTCTTTGCTGAGCTGCTGTTACCTGCCGTGCTTCACGTTTTATACCCATTAGCTCATCGAATCCTTACAAAAGTTGGCATTATTCTTCTTTCCTTACAAGGGACCCGAGGCTCAGGGAAGTTAAGTAACTTTCACAGAGTCACACAGCTAAGACTGAGGCACAGTCTACCCGTGAAAAAGCCCCTAAGGGTGGCTGTGCTGGCACTGTCAGTTCTTTCCTCCTCAAAGACGTTGAGAAGTGGTCTCCTAGCGCAGGACTGTCTTCTCTGAGCTCTTGTCAGCCAGTTAAGGGGCAGGCCTGAGTGATGCCCACTTTAAAGTGAAAGTGCAGAGAACCCACCGTGAGCCGGGGGTGGTGGTGGGGGGGGTGTGTGGGCAGGCAGGAATGTCCCGAGCACACTTGTGCTGCCACCTAGGTGCCCACCTGAGCCCCTGGACGCTCAGACGGTGGCTAACGCCACTACGGAGGACGTCATACGTCCTGAGTCCCGCTGTGACTGGCAGGGTTGAATCTGTGGCTTGGCTACTGTTTCCATGACAACAGACACAACACTGCTGTACAGGATCAGGCAGGGGGCACGGGGCCAGGAGGGAGAGACCCTCTGAGCAGGCACATCTGGAGAAACAGTGTTTTGAGGAATGGAGGTGAGCTCCTGGGCACCCTTCTGCTTAGGGATGGACGTGTCTCAACACTGCTCCCGAGACCGGCCCCGCAGCAAGTGGAAAAAGGGCCCGAAGGTCTTTCCTCTTAGCATACATCCATCCCAGGGGGTAATAAGCCAGGCCTGGCCCAGCATCCCCACCTTGATGGCTGGCCTCTTGCTGCAACTTAGTCAATTTTCTAATTGGCCATCAAGAGGTTATTGTTAAAAAATAGCAGCATTTTAGTTTTTAATGCATAGGGGACCCTGCCACCTGTTCCATCCTCTGCATTCAAGTGAGCCAGATGGCATTCAAGGAATTGGACAGGATGGCGGGAGACAGGCCACATGCTCTGGGTCCCTTTTTGGTGTGGACACCAGGGGGACTCAGGCTTGGGGGTTCCCTAAACTTTGGGCGAACCCACAGAGTTGCCAATTCTTCGTTGTACCAAGTAAGAATATTTTAAAAATGGAAACCACTGAAGAGCCAGACTCATCCACCATTGCCGTCGTATCATAAAAGAAAGTACGTTTACACTCCTCACCCCGAAACACCTACAAGAGAGGGGCCACGAGAAGCCGGCTGATGGCTGCATGGGGCATAGCCGCGCCCTGGGCCTCACTGCCCCAAGCCCGCCCGCCTGCCTGTGGCTCAGAAGTTCATGACGCAAGTATTTCTCCAGCATCTGCCAGGCACCAGCCGCTCCTCCGGGTCCTGGGAGACACTCGGTGGGCCCAGCGCAGATGAGAAGCAGTGATGGGCGGGGTGACAGTGAGATTCAGGAAGGTGGACCACGGGACGGAGGGGACACAGGGGGCAGGCTCGATGGGACGCGGCGCCTGCACTGGATGCGGGGATGGCACTGCCTGGAGTTCTGGCTTGAGCAGCTCGTGGTGACAGGCAGCCTGGGGGGCAGGGGCAGCAAGCTCAGCGTGCGGCCCAGTCAGTGTTTGGCTGATAACTCATCAGTTTAAGACGTAGGGATTTGGAAGTATGGAACTAGAAAGTATGGCTGAAGCATGTTGCTGCTCACTTTTTAATGAGCTGTGTTAAGAGACAACAGAATCCTCACCAGAGGCACCTGCGACTGCCAGCCCACAGTCTCGAAAGAGGGACATCTGGGCCAGGAAACCAGAGCAAGGCTTTTGCAGTAACACAAGTGAATCAAGACCGTCCCGTGTTGATTGTCTGCCTTAGACTCAGACACATCCCTCTTAGGACTTGTCAGCTGGGGACGAAGTCCAGAAACAGAGAGGGTGTGAAGGCTTTCTCCCCCCGGGTGGGAGCTACTGCTACTCTGGTTCCCCAGCTGAATGTCCTGGTTGGAGGTGGGGTGGGAGAGCCCTGGTGACAGAAGCCACCTCCACAGCTGTCACCAGCAGCCCGAAAGGACTGCAGGGCACCTACCAGGGGGCACACAGACTGATGGCTGCTGGCAGGAGAACAGAGACAAATGAATTGAGACCTGTGCTCTCAAGGAATTCACCACCCTGGTGAAACTGCAAATACAGGTCCTCCAAATCCGGGCATTTAGAGCCCTCCCCAGATGGCCCTTGACCGCAGCTGCAGTTAGAAACCAGCGGGATGGTTTGATTTTTCCCTTCCTTTCCACACCCTTGAGGAGTCTTCGTGTCTCTGCACTAAACAAAATGGGATCGTATCACAGAAAGGGGGGGGGATGTTCCCTTAGATAAAATAAACAGCATCCTCCCAGAGAAAGGGGTCCCCCCCCCAACAGGCTGCGTTTTTAAGTCCCTAACATAACGAAACAGAACCCAAGGGCATTTAAACGGAGTTTGCTTTTTCACCTTCTAATTTGATGATATCCAGAAGTAAGGTCTTGGTCTAAAAAAAAATACAAAAAACAAAAATAGACGCCAACACCAAAGAATGAGAGAAGGAAAGAGCCCGCCAGGAGCATATTTGTAATGGGGGCTGGGAAGATTTCAGGTTGGGGACCACTTTAATTCTGATGGGATTCCAGTGACAGCTCCCTGTTACTTTCACCACCATTCCCCTGCTGTTGTCATGCCTGGGGGGCCCGTGTGACCAGGGATATGGTCCCACTGGCCAGACTGTATTCCCATTTAGCAAGTTCCAGACATGTCAGAAATGACTACTGGCAGAGGGCAGATTGCACCTCAGACACGCCCTTTGAAGTGACACTGATTGATCAGTGCACCATCCAGGGATTTACTCACTCCATTTCTGGTCCTTCCTTCAAAGTTCATTTTGCCGTAAATGTCACAGTTTGATACTCCCCATATTTTAGTTATATGCCTCCTTCTCTAAGTCAAATGCGCTTTGTTTCAGGTAACCAAGGTTTAACCATAGGAATTCTGGTGACCATACTGTGTCTTCTTGCTGCTGGATTTGTGGTTTATCTCAAAAGGAAGACATTGATACGACTGCTGTTTACAGATAAGAAAACCACCATTGAAAAGCTAAGGTACCCTGGGTTAGGGTCATCTTTTCAAGAAATGGCATTTGAAAGAATGTGCAATGGGCTGCTTCGCACTGTGTTTCCTTAGCAAAGAAAAGGTCAGATTTTCTGTTGGTTTTGGTGTTTTAACATTTCTTCCAGACCAAGCTGCCCCCTTCACTTTCCCTTCAAACTATTTGCAATTTGTTACATAAATAAGCAGGATGTTGATGAATTCCACTGGTGTATTTTTCCCACCCTTACATTGGTACTTTTTACAAGATGGAATATTAAAACATTTTTATCAGATGGGGTAGCTTTCGATCCAAATTTATTCCAGGACATCATTGCTAAAATGCCAGCTTTATGCGAAATGTCTCCCAGGTGTCCCAAGCTGTGTGTCTTAGATTGCAAGAACTAATTTAACAGAATAATGGCTTGGGGGGAAGAAACTCAATATTTATGTTTTAATCTTGTGAGAGTGTTAGATAAGTTTTCTCTTGCATGTTTACCACACTAAGTTAAAAGAAGTGAATTGCATTTTGCGTGTCACTGTGAACAAAACAGAAAAAGTCAAGTCAGGCAGAGGGGACAGCGCCCTCGCCAAGCGCGTCTGGGATTGCATTGCAGGTGTGTGCGCCCTTCCCGGCCGTCCAGTGGCTCCCAGCCTAGTCAGGCTCACCTTACCCACCTCAGCAAAGGGCCGATGAGGAAGCCGCCACCTTCCAACACACCTAAGGTGAGTTTTGAACAAACACAAGAAGCGAGGCTTCCCTGGGGGCACAGTGGTTGAGAGTCCGCCTGCCGACGCAGGGGACACGGGATCGTGCCCCGGTCCGGGAAGATCCCACATGCCGCGGAGCGGCTGGGCCCGTGAGCCATGGCCGCGGAGCCTGCACGTCCAGAGCCTGTGCTCTGCAACGGGAGAGGCCACGGCAGTGAGAGGCCCGCGTACCGCAAGAAGAAGAAAAAAAAAAGCGAGCAAACGCGTGAAGACGCAGGTTTTTCAGTAAGAGCTTGAGCAGGAGTAGACCCCGCGGCCTCTTGCTGTGAGACGCAGGGTCAGCACCCTCGGGACCACAGGGGCTTCCCGACGTGATGGCTGGCACTGGAAGAGGCTCACGGTGCCAGGTCCCACTGAGGCCATGTGCCCTGCGGGACATGCTACATAGTCATCATCCCTCCAGTCACCCAGGTGGCCACGGTCCTAGGAGGCCCACCGGGCATGCTGACCGGGCAGGCTCCTGCAGCTGGACCCCTTCTGAGATTTGAGAATGCCACTGACTGGGTTTGGGAGAGCTTCTGTGGCCCACTGCTACTCCCAGGGTATTTCTGAGAGTTACACTGAACCCTTGGTCGGGCCCACTTTGCTCCAGCCCTGGGCTGTAAAAGCTCTGTCCAACCTATGGCTTCAAAGAGCTGGACCCTCAAACCAAAGTACCTCGTGGTTCCCTACTGTCTCTTCACTTTCCTGCTCCCTTTGGTGAATTATGACTAGTGTGCACTCTGATATTTAGGCTCCCCCACCAAGGGTTTTTGATGTACCTATGGGTTGGGTTCCAAAGAGGAGACGGCCGTTCCTAATAAGTATTATCACCTTTCACCCCTAACCGTGGGAGACAGGAAAAACAGCTTCATTTGCAAGAGCCAAAGATGCAGTTTTATCTTGAAGAGCCACAAACCAGAAATTACCCAAATACCAATCAACAGGTTAAAAGGGTAAACACACTTTGGTGTATTTACACAGTGGAATGCTACTCAGAATTAGAAAAAATGAACTGTTGATACACACTACATCTTGGATAAATCTCAGAGTAATTATGATGAGTGAAAGAAGCCAGACCAAAAATGATGATTTCATTTATATAAAATTCTAGAAAAATGCAAACCAATTTATAGTGACAGAAATCGGATCAGTAGTTGCTGGGAGAAGGAGAAAGGGGGGGCCGTGGGAGGGAAGGATGATGGGGTGATGGATATGTTCATCGCTTTACTTACCGTGATGGTTTCATGGGTGTGAATCTATGTCAAAATTTACCAAATTGTACATTTTAAATATATGCAATTAATAGTCAATGAAACCTCAATAAAACTATTTATAGAAAGAAAGGAAGAAAAGAGGGAGGCAGGGAGGTGCAGGGGACATGAGACCCACGCTGCATCCTTTCTCATCTGTCGCTAAAAACAAGGCCACCAGGCAGGAGACGGTCCTCCAGACCCAGGCCCTCACCTCCGCCCCGAAGCTCCTTCCCCAGGAGTTTTCCTCAGTTCTTATCGAGCCTTGTGTACACTGAACTACGTCTCATTTTCACAAGTCCTTTGGAATTTCCTTAAGATCTGGTCTGTGTCTTCATGCGTGTTGGTGCTTCCTGAGGTTGCCTTGCACCTTCTTGTTAACGAATTAAACCAGTTTTTAAACATTTAGATAGAAAGCGACCCCACTATTCCAGGTTTGGGGGTGGGAGAGGGTGGTTTGTTAGAATCCTGAAGCTGACATCAATAATAATAGATTCCCTCTGCTGTAATCCCTTGATTTCTTTCCCTCCTCCACCTGCCCTCCCCCTGCAGCTAGAGCAGATGAGTTAGCAGTGCTTGTCCCTCCAGGGATTACACAGTAATGACCACATCATGGCTCTTTGCTCTGACCCCGCAGGACAATCCCAGGAGATTGCCGCAGTGTCAGCATGTGGACATCAGCAGACCCCTCAAAGCCCTTGACGCCGCCCCTCTGCCCAGTTCTTCTCAGCGAGGACTCCCGCCCCTGCACCCGGCTCCTCGTGTGCCCTGCGTCCCTGCCAGACCCCTGCCGGCCAACCCTGCACTCAGACAGGCCCAGGTACGCCCTCAGCTGTTAATTTGATGGAGATCATTCAGATCCAGACTCTGCTACTTGCTAGTCTCAACTTGGGCGAGTTGCTTAAGTTCTCAGCACCTGTATAAAATGGAGATAATTCAGCTCCTGAGATGGATAAACAAGATCATCCAGGTAAAGCATTTAGTACAGTGCTTGGTGTCTAGTTATGGTGCAATATATTTTAGTTATTATTAGGAATATTTTTATCTTTTCTATTCCGAATAGTGAGGGTGCCCATTCAACTTGTCATCTAGACCATGATACTTTTGAGAATGACAGGTGGCACTGTGAATAATTAGGTCCAGGCAATAAAACAGAGATGATCACTTTAGGAATGATAATGGGCATACTTTCTTACCTTTTTCACCTTCAAAAATTATTTACAAAAACGTTACCACCGATTCAGTTTCTCCATACCAGATGCAAGAGTGTATAAGACACTTTGTGTATATGACCTCATTTTTATGCTGTTTTTGGAAGTGACAGTTTGTTATGACATGAACAATGGGAAACTGGAGGTGGGGAAAAAAGTAAAAGCAACCAAATGAAAAGCACGAAGATATAATCACTGGTCATTTTTCATTGCTATCTATGTTATATTTTCTTCTATCAATTTTTGTTTACTTAAATGTCTGTTTAACATAATTTAGATTATTCTTTATGTATATTGATTTATATATATACTAATTCTTTGCCTTAAAGTCATTCCCATTTACCATGGCATTAAAAATTGTTTAAAATGTTATTTTATCGACAGCACTGTATGTGTATATAGAATACTTTTTTAAGCGCTTGCCAATTACTGGGCATGTTTGGATGTCTCCAATTTTTGCTATTATAAATAGCTCTCTTATGAAGGTCTAGATAGATAAATTTTGGACCACTTTAATTATTCCCTTGGAGAGATTCCTAAGAGTGAAAATACTGGGTTGAAAAATGGTATAACCATTTTAAGCGTCTTAATGTATAAATTGAACATTTTTTCAGGATGGATACGCACTTACATTCCCATACTAGTACAGAGCGTACTAGTACTGAGTATTAACATTTCAAATCTTTGCGCATTTGATACATAAAAAAAAAAATCTTTTTCTGTGTAGTAGTTCTATAAATTACTGAAAGGGATGTTGAAGTTTCCAACTATAAATGCGTCTCTTCTCGGCCATCAGTTTTTACTTCATGTGTTTTGAAGCTCTGTTGTTCGTGGTACAAAACAATTAGGATTATTGTGTCTTCTTGGTGAATTGACCCTTTTATCATTATGTAATGTCCTTTAGCTCTGATGACTTTGTTCTAAAATCTACTTTATCTCACATAAATATATTCACCTCAGTTTTCTTTTGATTAGGGTTTGCAAGGTATGTGTTTTTCCATCTTTTTACTTTTAATCTACCTATGTCACTTTACTTGAAATGAGTTTCTCAGAGACAACATATAGCTGGGTCGTGTATTTCTTCATCTGTTCTGTCAGTCACTGTCTTTTAACTGATACGTATAGACCATTTACTTTTAATGTAAGTACTGATATGTTAGAATTGAAGTCTACCATTTTAATGTTTTTATCATACTCCTCTTTCCTGACTTCCTGTGGGTTTGTTGAACGTTTTTCACTATTCCATATTGATTCATCAGTAGTGTTTATATTGTCTGTCTGCACTTTTTTTGTATGGCTGCCCTAGGGCAGGATTTCTCAACCTCAACATTGTTGGCATTTGGGGCTGGATGACTCTTTGTTGCATGGGACTGACCCGTGTATCATAGAATATTTAGCAGCAACTTGGTTTCTACCAACTATAGATGGCAGTAGCATGTGTAATCGTGTCTCTAAACATTGCCAGATGTTCCCTGAGAGACAAAAGTCACCCCTGATTGAAAACTGCTTCTCTAAAGATTACAATATAGGTACATAATTTATCACAGTCTACTAGTATCAATATTTCATCACTTCAAGTGGAATGTAAAAACTTTACCTCCTTTTAGGTCCCTTTATCCCCCTCCCTTTAAGATATGGATGTGTCTTAAGTGTTACCTTTATGTAGTGAGAACCACTTCAGATGTTGTCATTTTTGCTTTAAAACATCAAGCATAATTCTTTAAACTTAAGAAGAATGGTTTACAGTATCTACTCATATAGTCACCCTTTCCATTCTTTGCTCACTTCTGATGTTCCAGGTTTCTTTCTGTTATCATTTCCTTTCTGTCTGAAGAAACTTCCTTCAGCTATTCGAGTTAGCCATTCGAAAGCAGGTCTGCTGGTGACAAATTCTCTTAGTTTTCCTTCATCTGAAAATGTCTGTTTCACCTTTATTCCTGAAGAATATTTTCAATGAATATAAAATTCTGGGTTAACTGTTTTAGTCTTGCAACATTTGAAAACTGTTGTTCTGCTTCCTTCTGGTCTTTATGGTGATGAGAGAGCCACTGAAAAATTCCATCCACAGTCTCTGTTCCAGGGAAGAGATGAGGTCTGTTATTGCAAGGAGGGATGGAAAGCAGGGCTCTGCCAGCCCCAGGATGTGGTGCCCAGTGGGGACAGCAGGGCATGGCTTTTTCCTAGTGCCCACCCAGAGGTAGAGTAAGGTCAGGTATGGTCAAATGTTGCTCTTACTGGGCCACCCTTCTGTTCTTTTAGCTAAAGGTAGCAGGCTTTCCTCCGGCTTTTGTGTGTGTGTGTGTGTGTGTGTGTGTGTGTGTGTGTGTGTGTGTGTCTATTGCTATTGGCATTTCCAGATGGGGGCCTCTCCAGAGCCCAGGCCAAGATATAAAGAAGGGGAAAACAGAAAACAAGGGCTCACTACTGGGTCGTTCCTTGAGCTGAGGTCCCTAGCCAGTCCATTTACTTTCCTGCAACTTTTAGAATGTCAGCTGCTTTATGAATTTTCTCCAGGCCTTTTTGTTATAATTTACAGGAGGAATAGGGTGAAATGTGCTTATTCCATCTTGTCCAGATCTCATTTCTTTGTGCATTTCTTTGATTGCCAGGACACTTGAACTGCTTTTTGTATATCTATTAACAAATGGTGTGCTGGTAAATTGGCTGTCCAAAAAAAAAGCCTTGATTTGTAGGTAATTTCTCTGCTGTAAAATTCCACCATGATCAATTTCAAGTTATTAACGTGATGTCACTGAACAAGAAGTAGAGAATCAGCTGACATGAGCTGGTTACAGCTATAGCTCCAGCATACAGCTGCTATAGCTCCAGCATACAGCTGCTATAGCTCCAGCATACAGCTGCTGTTAACCGTATTTGTTCTGTAAGCTGTCTGTTCCCATCCTTTGCCTATTTTTTTTCCTCTGTGAGAGAGACTTTTTCTTCCTGATTTGTTAGTTTGGTTTTTTTTTTAACATCTTTATTGGAGTATCATTGCTTTACAATGGTGTGTTCATTTCTGCTGTATAACAGATTCCTGCTTTATAACAAAGTGAATCAGCTACACATATACATATATCCCCATATCTCCTCCCTCTTGTTACAGTTCATTTTCTTAATGGGTTAAGAATATTTACCCTTTTCCAGTAATTTACTGTAAACATCTCCCTAATTTGTCTTTCAGTTTTATTTATTTGTGCTATTTTTTGGTATAAAAGGAATTCCAGTTTTTAATATTTAATTTATTAATCTTTGGTGAATTCGCCCATTCCTTTTGTGCTTACGAAGTCCTCTCCCATTTCAGTCAGTTAAGATCCACCTATAACTTCTGTTTATTTTGTTGTCTGTTGACCATTCTGTCAACATTGGTTTTTGAACCTGTCTTGGATTTACATGGGTGGAAGGGGTGGGAAGCTTCTAAACTTTTCTGGACTTATTTGAGAATCTGAAGAAGGCTATGAACCGTCAGAAGATGCACCACTACTCAATATTTTGTATGCAAATTTCAGATATTCACAGAGCCCATAAGCCACTTCCCCAAGGATTCCCTGGTACTGAGGCTTTTCCTGTCTCTGTTTAAGCAGCTTGCCTGTGTACCATGTGAAACTAGGACTGCCTCTAATAGGAAGGATATTTCTACTTGCTGGTGTCATTTTTCCTACCAGCAGTGAATGCCTACAGAAGCAACGCCTTCAAGAGTTCCTTTAAAGCAGGCCCCGAAAAAGGCCTTCATTCTGTTTTATGAAACTGAGGAAATGTTACCCTTTAAACGTTAGTAACTGAAAAATCCACACTTCTCACTCCAGGCTGGTGTCTGTCTGTCTGGAGCTATTCCGAGACATATGATACAGATTAAGCTCGCACTTTCCCTCCCATCACGCGGAGGGAACTGGCATTAATTCCACGCAAGTGTGGTGCCTATTCGGAGGTGGCTTTGGTTTGGCAACACGGATTGAATCCACTGACACTTTGTACTTGAGCATTACTAGTACCCTGTCCCACATGACATGACAGACACACAGCTACATGGCCGGCCCTGCTTTGTTCATCCAGACTTACCATCTACACTTTCTGGAAGGAAAACACTATCATAGACACCACAATAGTGGTCAGCCTCACATCTGAAGGTCAGTTAGCTCTTTATAGAAAATGTTTGATCTTTCCATCAAATGTTCTGTGTGATTTTTAAAAATCAAGGACAGTTGAATCAACTCCTTCTCTTGTCCACAAATGGGCCTTTCTGGGCTACCATTTCCTTCTCGGGGAAATGAGCCTTGGAACTCAAGCTTCTCAAACTAACTCCTCAGCCTTGATGGAGGAAACGAACTTTCATTTCCTTTTCATCCTGTCAGCTCTTTTAGAGGAAAATAATTCAGTGTATTCATCTAGCTTTTAGCTGACTGCTGCCAAGTTCTCCTGAACCACAGCCTGAGCATGAAAGGCAAAGTGTGGGCTTGAGAAAAGGCTAGAAAAAATGATGAAAAAAATAAGAGGTCACAGGGGTGTGTGGTCACCTACAATTGTGTGCATAGGCAGGGAGCATGATAGACTATCTTTGCTCTGCTTGGCATTGCATTGGCCCCTGCCCTACCTTGTATATTAGGTTAGCAATCCACCAGGAATGGGCACTTAAATGAGGAGATCAGACAAACCAGCATCCATGTCCATCTTATAAGCCACGACAGAAGCACCAGGCGAGGTCTTCTGCACTGACAGCTGCTGGATAGAGAGTTTATCTCAGGCTCCGGAAGGGAAAGAGGAGAAAA
>NW_006775022.1:408043-437798 GCF_000442215.2 Lipotes vexillifer
GAGAAAAGGAAAACAGGGCAATTCCAGGAGTGGCTACAGAAGGTTCCCAGAGGGTTTTGAGAGGCTTTCTGAGGATGGTTAATCTTAAGGTATTTTAGGTGTTTTTTCTCTGATTAAAAAAGTGTTCAAAATCATCCAATTTTGTACCCCAGAAAAGTCAATTTTACTGTATGATCGTTTTTTAAAGAGTAATGTTTAATAAGGGGAGGAAATACACATGCACACCGAACACGTGTCTTGAGCAGAATTCTGGAGGGGCGTCTTCGGGCAGCAGGCTTGAGCTCTGACGCCCAGGTAGCGGGAGAGATGGGGGCACGTGAGCTCAAGAGCTGTGCTTTATAGAGCGAAGGGATCACTTTCTCTCACCCCAGACATCATTTGTAAAGTCACCCGACTTGACTTCCGGGAGGAAAGGGGGCCCAAGAGGCGCTGGGAGAGCCAGCGACTCTAGGAGAAATAACATCGAACACCGAGTTTTACGTTTCCCTTTTCTGCCCGTACATCCCCAAACCTCAGCGCAGGGGGCTAACCATCGCGGCCTCGTGCCGGTCTTGAGTTGGTCGGCAGATGAAGGAGAGGCTGCAGTCTCACCAGGGGCATGTGTGCAGGGGGAGGATGGCCTCCTGCAGAGTCAGGCCTGAGCTGCGGGGAGAGGACCCAGACAGCAGCCTGGAGGAGCACAGGGTGGGAGGTGGCAGGCGCAGCCCCCCAACACAGACACCACCCGGGGACCCTGATACCATCACACAAGAGAGGGTCTCAGGTTACTAAATATGAATTTTAAAATAAGCGTGACTCAAAAGGCTAGAAAATGTGAAGACATTCAGGTGGCATTCTTACCCACCAACACCAGTGTGCCTAACTTTATTCCCAGATGAGAAAAGGAAAGGATCGGGGACAAACTCTGGGAGTTTCGTTAAATTTCTAGGATGTGGCAAACTGAAATCCTTTACGCAGTTTATTATAATTAATAGGCTTCATTCATTTATTTAAAGTTTAAATACAAACACGTTCAATGTCACAGCTACGAAATAGACTTCTCTGCTCACAGAATTATGTCTAGAGAAGGCTGTGCTAAGAAATTGGAGATCAAAACAGTTTTCTGCTGTCAGTCTGAAATGTGCCATGATTCTAATGGGAGTGTAAGTGGCACCTTCAACCCATAGATGGGCCATTCTTCTAACACGTAAAAATCGCATGAAAGCATCACTTAGCATTTACCTGTATTTTTGTTAAGGTTTGCCCCTTAAAAATGGCATTTGAACTATACGTGCTGATGTGTGGTCATACTTGATCTGGACTGTTTTATTTTTTTAAGCCCTTAGTTTCCTGGAAAACATTAGGACGTGCTTTTTCTCCGTGGAATCTTATCAGTGAGTCATACTACTGAACTGACTGGTTAAGGTTGTTTTTCCAGTCAGATTAGCTTCTTTACTAAAACAATAGGAAGCAAAAATCGACGACCGAATCTGTCTCTTAGATTTTTGCTGAATTAAAGTCCTTTCCTGAGACGGCAGATGGGCCTGTGAGAATATTTACCAACCCTATTTCTGGCACAACTGGTCTGTGCTGCAGAAATTTCAGCAATGGCAGGATTAATTTCTATTTTTATTCTTATAACCAAGTGGTCTATAAATGCCTATGTGTGTTTGAGTTATTTTACTAAGCGTTTTGGTATAAGGAGCTTCTCAGTCGTGTTTTGAATTGTTATAAAATAGCAAAGCACGTATTGAGCGCCAGTTATGTGGCCGATGCTCCTGGGCTAAGCACTTGGCAGGCGTTTCTAACGCTGTCAAGGAGGCCTAGGAGGCAGATAGTGCCAACAGCCCCATTTGACAGAGGA
Source organism: Lipotes vexillifer (assembly GCF_000442215.2). Classification (NCBI taxonomy): domain Eukaryota; kingdom Metazoa; phylum Chordata; class Mammalia; order Artiodactyla; family Lipotidae; genus Lipotes; species Lipotes vexillifer. The sequence continues at coordinate 409,887 of NW_006775022.1, forward strand.
GGAGACGAAGCAAAGTGAGGCCAAATAGCAAGACCCCCAAAGCAGGAGAGCCAGGGCTCAAACCCATGTTCTCCACCTGCAGTCTTAAAATGGGTGCATGAGCACGTGGCTGGAGAGAGGGGAGGGAGGCAGAAACTGCAGGAGGACTGGCATCATGAGCGTGTTTCAGATCACTGACTGCCTTGATGATCTTTCGTTCATTTTCCCCACTTCTGCCACAGAGATAAAGGTGAAGGGCGGAGGGGCGGGGGGCGGGAGGTACCTTCTGGCATCGTGCAGAGCCTCAGACTATAACAAGAAAGTCTTGCATTTCTCTTTGCTTTTTGCTTGTGACAGTATCATACTCCAGCCATTCTTGTCTAATATTGCCTTTCTTGGAACCAGCCCTTGTTCAGAACCATAGCAGTAGTTGCATCACATTCCAGATATTCGCAGCATCTTAAATGAAAAATCCTCCATGCATTTTTTGTAGAGGTGGAGATTTTCAGTCCAGGGTTTCTGACAAACATGACATTTCTCCTCATCCACACCTTACCTGTGTCTGTAGAACATACAACACACCGTATTTTGTAAAACAAGACTAGCCAATCTTGTACATCTCTTCTAAGACTGCAGAGCAATCAGACTTGGCTTAAGTAGCCTCAGAGGGAGCGGGGGAGAGCTATTTCAAGAAGCCTTCCCTCTCCCAGCCCACACAAAGAGTGATGAACAATTAACACAGGCTCTTATTCGTGAGAATAACTACTCATTCATAAATACTTTATAAGGATATGAATAGGAGGCCAAAAAAAAATGAATTTAGACCATGATTTAGGAACCATCAGGTGATAGCTGGTCACTCTGAGGTTGAGCCCAAACTTTCAAAGTCATCTTCCAACAGAATGAATTCAATATCTGAATGGATTTGAAAGAGGATTTGCACCCTTGTGACCTGTGTGGGTGTCCCATACTTAAACCAGCATTCACAAGGATCCAGTCTTCAAGATGTTCTCCCAAAGAAGTGAGATGAAATACAAGAAAACTGATCATTATAATAAAAGCCTTCGTTACTACAGGGAAACCTAAAGCTAATAACTGAGAAGACGCGCTGGGAAGCGTCCTCTGTGCCTTCTCTGTGCTCCCCAGATTTCACGCTTTTGCCCAGGTGTTCTCTGAGACCCCCCGCTCCTGAGCCTTTCTGCAGTCCTCCCAGGGGTCTCCTTACTCACCTGCTGCCTCAGCCCAGAGTTACGCGGACACCTGTCCTGCCCCATTTCAGAAGGCATAAGACTGTGAGTTATTCATCTCCAGGTACACCTCAACCCAGGCCCTTGAACACAGTAGACGTGTAGGAAATCTGCTGAATTGATGTGAATTTTCAGTAGTAAATAATAAGCCTTGTCACTGGCTCACTTACTCCCTGGGGGGTGGGGAGGGGCTGCCATATCAGTGAGTCATGGGTTAGCAGAAATTGGAGCCACTTACTCCTATAAATGTAAAGTGTAGTTACCAAGGTTTTGGACTCCTGCTAACCTCTGCCTGCCCAGTACTTCCAGAAACTTCAGCTAAAATTTATTGGGTTTCATATCATACACTGATTTTTTTTTTCTCTATCCAAGCCATTTATTTGAAACGCCAACTATATGTAGGATAAAGTCAGTGTTACATGCTTGTCAGTAACTGTAGAAATACAGAACCAGTGAAAACCTTTGTACAACCGTAATGACACTCAAAAGAGAAATGTATCATTTTACAACGCTTCACACAGAGGAATTCAACTTTGAAGGTATCTAAATAAAAATACATTTCTTTAAAAAATACGGTGTACAATTGAAGCGTAAACAAGTTTTACAAAGTACTAGTCATGCAAGTTGTGGAAAACACTTGCATAGGACATGAAATCAGTTTAAGAAAAATTTCTGAGCCTTTAGCATTGAAGACACTTGACTTTATACCAGCAGCAGTACAACCACAAGAAATGCAGTGTTGTAGAAAATACACTAATATTTACATGACAAACCCATCTGATGTCTCTAAAGGTACTGCACATGGAAGCACCCTTATCTCCCTGGAGAGAAATAACTTCAGAGGGAAGCCGTTTAACTCATTACAGTATTCAATGGCATGTTTGTTTTCCACTCACTTCTGTTACTATAAACAGCCAGATTGTACATGAGAAAAATGGATGCCTGATACTTTACCTTTATATTTTGTAACAAACAATGGATGCCTATAAGTAAAAAATTCCAACAGTGTAAAGGGTTATTAGAAAACAGTCTCTCTCCCACCTTTGTCACCAGGCTCCCTTCCCAGAAGCAATCATTGCTACTAGGCTTTTGTAAAATGTGATTTAGAATACAGTGAAAAGTCTCTTCCACCTGTCTCTCTCTGCAGAGTGAGAGATTATGGAAAATTTGGAAAGTTCAGACACTCAAAATTGGAGACGAAGGTACAGTGAAACCTGGCCGCCCATCACACATCTTCAGCAACCATCACCTTGCTATCACTCTTATTTCAAACCTTAGATCCTTGTTTTGGATTCAAATGGCAGCACACTCCGTACTTCTTTCCACTTTGGTTATTCCAGATCTACCTCATCCTTTTTACTGGCTGTGTAGTATTTCATGGTAGAGCCACACCGTAGATTCTTTAACCAGTCCCTTACTGGTGGCCACATGGGTGGTCTCCAATCATTTGCTGCTTCAAACAGGCATATTCTTGCCCAGGTACCTTGGGCCGATGCATGACGATGGACGTGGGATAAATTCCTGGGAGCACAATTGCTGATCAAAGGCCATATGCATTTAGAAATTTGGTAGATGAGGCAGAAATGCTTCTAAAGGAGTCGTCCCAATTTCTGTTCCCCAGGTCTTCACCAATATAGTGCGTTCAGAGATTTTTTTTTTACCTTTGCCAACGTGATCGGTTGGGAAAAAAAGTATCTACATTTTTCTTCCTAAAAATGAGATGTAAGATCTTTCCACAGGTTTAAAATCCATTTGTTTTTTTTCCCTTTTTCATAAACTGTGTTGTCGCCTCCTTTGCCACATTTTTTTGTTTGTTTGTTTGTTTTGCTGTATGCGGCCCTCTCACTGCTGTGGCCTCTCCCGTTGCAGAGCACAGGCTCCGGACGCGCAGGCTCAGCGGCCATGGCTCACGGGCCCAGCCGCTCCGCGGCATGTGGGATCTTCCCGGACCGGGGCACGAACCTGTGTCCCCTGCATCGGCCGGCAGACTCTCAATCACTGCGCCACCAGGGAAGCCCTGCCACTTTTTATTGTCATGTTTAGAAAGGCTTGTCTACCCAAAGATTACAAATATGTTTTTCTATTTCTTATACCTTCATGATCTTTTCTTCACGTTTAAATATTTGATCCATCTGCTCTTCAGTGTATAAAATGAAGTAGGAATCCAACTTTATTTTTCTAGATGACCACCTAACTAATCCTCAACACTGTTCATTGTATTTGTGTACTCATTTGTCCATTATTGGCTTATCTTTTCTTTATTAGATTTACCTCGTTTCTCCTCAACTCCTACCCACAAAGAACCAGCTCTAGATTTTATATATGACTTTCCTTTTACTATTGTTAGACCACAGAAACATTACTTTCATTACTTTCATTTCCCCTCTACAAATCTGAGATAATATCTCTCTCATTGGACTTTGTGATAATTAAATGAAAATATCTAACATTATTAGAATGTCTGTAATGTCTGCTAAATGATAGTAATTTTTTATTTTACTAATTATTTTCTGCTTTTATATTTATCACTTCCATTTTTAGGTTTATTTTCTTTCTCTAACTTCTTAGATCATTATTTCATTTTTATTCATACTTTTATTCATACTTGATTACATGGCATGTAAGTCTAGGAATTTCCCAAACACTGCTCTGTCTGTACTTACCCTAACTTGTAGTATTTTCCATGTTTATAATTTTTAAATAGTCTATGTTTTCTCTTTTGTTTTCTCCTTTGGCCCAAAGACTGAAATTAATTCCGGGGCTTCCCTCGTGGCACAGTGGTTAAGAATCTGCCTGCCAATGCAGGGGACATGGGCTCGAGCCCTGGTCCGGGAAGATCCCACATGCCACGGAGCAACTAAGCCTGTGCGCCACAACTACTGAGCCTGCATTCTAGAGCCCGCGAGCCATAACTACTGAGCCCATGTGCCACAACTACTGAGCCTGTGCTCTAGAGCCCGTGTGCCACAACTACTGAGCCCGCATGCCTAGAGCCCGTGCTCCTCAACAAGAGAAGCCACCGCAATGAGAAGCCCACGCACCACAACGAAGAGTAGCCCCCGCTCGCTGCAATTAGAGAAAGCCCATGCGCAGCAACAAAGACCCAATGCAGCCAAAAATAAAATAAATTTATAAAAAAGAAAATTAATTATGTTATTGTTAATATTTTAAATACAGATTTCCCTGCTATCTGAAAGCAGAGCATTCCTGTGAAACCCTTCATAAGACAAAGTGGCATAAAGTAAAGCGATTACCTTGGGACACATATTATTAAGGGATGCAAAAAATAAATCGAGATAAAGCACAGATGCTCGCAGACACAGTTCAGAGCTCTGGTAGCTTGATGCTGAGATGCTGAGTGTAGTTCACAGGGAAGGACCTTAGTGGGGCCCCTCCCTCTGCTCAGGGTGAGCTGTCTCTACAACGGCTGCTGCCCCCAAAAACACGCTGAAAGCTTCTTTTTGCTTTTTGCTTGCTTTTTGTAAAAGCAAAGGTCCTCTTTGGATTTCTTTCAGTTAAGTGAAAACAGGTACTACTGTAGGTCTTTTGTAAAAGTGAGGTAAAGCGAGCTTTCAAATATTGGGGAATACCTGTATTTAAAATATATAAAAGTAAAAATGATCTAAAATTCACCCATATTTATACTACATAGAAATAACCATTGTTACCTGTTTTTCTATGTATACACCTATTTAAATTTCAGTTATATAATATGCTTACATTTCTTTTTTAAAAACAAAGGAAAAATTAAACAATATAGACTACCTCAGCCCCCCTCCAGGTATCATCTCTGTCCTAAGTTTGGTGTTGATTTTCTATAGCAGTTTTCAAATATTTTTACGTAAATAGGTATACGTGAAAATATATAGTATTTTGTGTTTTTCAGTTTATATAAATGGTATTAAACTAAGCATAACAAAATGTGTACTTAAACTCAGCTGTGTTTTACTTTTTGTTTCTGGACATTCTCTTTGGTTCTTATTCAGACATGAGGCTTCTCTTTTAAATACAGTAAGAAAATTTGTTCCAATAATTCCCAAATCTAAACTCTTTGGGTGTGTTACTGCTGAGTTTTTTTTATTGCTCTCTCTCTCTCTCTCTCTCTCCTCTCCCTCATGACCCCTTGCTTCTTTGGGTGCTTGGTCATTTACTGTGAGCTACTTAATTTTCTGGAAAATTCTCTGGGAGCTTTTTCAGGTCTAGGATGAAGTCTGTTCCTCCAGAGAGGGTGTAATTTGCCTCTTGTCAGGTGACCAGGGCAGCACCAGCTTGAGGCCCCTTGAAATGGCTCAGGGCTTATGAGCCACCCAGATGATGTGATGTCAACTTCAGGTCCTCAGGGGCAATTTGTGGTTATAGGTTGGTCTGCCCAGCACCAAGAGAACTCTTCTTGTGTCTGCTAGGGATGGACAGTAGTATGTGTTTACTTCTAGAATATTCTTAGCCTGAGGTACAGTCGTTTGCAGGGCCCAGCTTTATCAGGGAGAGGTCAGGAAGAGAATGGTGCCCTACTGAACTGAGGCAGGTGCTGACCTTCAACTCCTGCATCCCTCACCTTAAAAGAGTATCAAAACCAAAACCCAGGTTTCCCTAATTTGGCAAATGCCTATAGCTTCAGTGTACTACTGACCCCTCTGGGCGTCTCCTTTCACTTAGATGTTCGCCTGATAACATCTTGCTATCTTGTAGCTCTTTGATGCTTTTAAGAAACATTTTAATATTTTTTCCCTTCTCACTGAATTTATTTTTATATCAAAAACTATAATTTTTCATTAAGAAATATTATTTATGTTAACATGTAATGAGTTATTCGTGTTATTTTTATTTTTTTAATTTTTTTAATTTTATGTTGGAGTAAAGTTGATTAACAATGTTGTGTTAGTTTCAGTTGTACAGCAAAGTGATTCAGTTATACATGTATATACATGTATCTATTCTTTTTCAAGTTCTTTTCCCATTAAGGTTATTACAGAATATTGAACAGAGTTCCTTGTGCTACATAGTAGGTCCTTGTTGGTTATCTATTTTATATATAGTAGTATGTATATGTCAATCCCAACCTCCCAATCTATCCCTCCCCCACCCACCCTTACCCCCTGGTAACCATAAGTTCGTTCTCTAAGCCTGTGAGTCTGTTTCTGTTTTGTAATAAATTCATTTGTATAATTTTTTAATTCTTCATATATGCGATATCATATGTTATTTGTCTTTGACTTTATTCAGTATGATAGTCCCCAGTTCCATCTATGTTGCTGCAAGTTTCATTTTTTTTTTTTTTACATCTTTATTAGAATATAATTGACTTACAATGGTGTGTTAAGTTTCTGCTTTATACATATACATATGTCCACATATCTCTTCCATCTTGCGTTCCCCTCCCTCCCACCCTCCCTATCCCACCCCTCCAGGCGGTCACAGGGCACCGAGCTGATCTCCCTGTGCTATGCGGCTGCTTCCCACTAGCTATCTACCTTAAGTTAGGTAGTGTATAAATGTCCATGCCTCTCTCTCACTTTGTCATAGCTTACCCTTCCCCCTCCCCATATCCTCAAGTCCATTCTCTAGTAGGTCTGTGTCTTTATTCCTGTCTTACCCCTAGGTTCTTCATGACATTTTTTTTCTTAAATTCCATATATATGTGTTAGCATACGGTATTTGCCTTTCTCTTTCTGACTTACTTCACTCTGTATGACAGACTCTAGGTCTCTCCACCTCATTACAAATAGCTCAATTTCGTTTCTTTTTATGGCTGAGTAATATTCCATTGTATATATGTGCCACATCTTCTTTATCCATTCATCCGATGATGGACACTTAGGTTGTTTCCATCTCCAGGCTATTGTAAATAGAGCTGCAATGAACATTTTGGTACATGACTCTTTTTGAATTATGGTTTTCTCAGGGTATATGCCCAGTAGTGGGATTGCTGGGTCATATGGTAGTTCTATTTGTAGTTTTTTAAGGAACCTCCATACTGTTCTCCATAGTGGCTGAACCAATTCACATTCCCACCAGCAGTGCAAGAGTGTTCCCTTTTCTCCACACCCTCTCCAGCATTTATTGTTTCTAGATTTTTTGATGATGGCCATTCTGACTGGTGTGAGATGATATCTCATTGTAGTTTTGATTTGCATTTCTCTAATGATTAATGATGTTGAGCATTCTTTCATGTGTTTGTTGGCAGTCTGTATATCTTCTTTGGAGAAATGTCTATTTAGGTCTTCTGCCCATTTTTGGATTGGGTTGTTTGTTTTTTTGTTATTGAGCTGCATGAGCTGCTTATAAATTTTGGAGATTAATCCTTTGTCAGTTGCTTCATTTGCAAATATTTTCTCCCATTCTGAGGGTTGTCTTTTGGTCTTGTTTATGGTTTCCTTTGCTGTGCAAAAGCTTTGAAGTTTCATTAGGTCCCATTTGTTTATTTTTGTTTTTATTTCCATTTCTCTAGGAGGTGGGTCAAAAAGGATCTTGCTGTGATTTATGTCATAGAGTGTTCTGCCTATGTTTTCCTCTAAGAGTTTGATAGTTTCTGGCCTTACATTTAGGTCTTTAATCCATTTTGAGCTTATTTTTGTGTATGGTGTTAGGGAGTGATCTAATCTCATACTTTTACATGTACCTGTCCAATTTTCCCAGCACCACTTATTGAAGAGGCTGTCCTTTCTCCACTGTATATTCCTGCCACCTTTGTCAAAGATAAGGTGACCATATGTGCGTCGGTTTATCTCTGGGCTTTCTATCCTGTTCCATTAATCTATACTTCTGTTTTTGTGCCAGTACCATACTGTCTCGATTACTGTAGCTTTGTAGTATAGTCTGAAGTCAGGAAGCCTGATTCCTCCAGCTCCGTTTTTCATTCTCAAGATTGCTTCGGCTATTCGGGGTCTTTTGTGTTTCCATACAAATTGTGAAATTTTTTGTTCTAGTTCTGTGAAAAATGCCAGTGGTACTTTGACAGGGATGGCATTGAATCCGTAAATTGCTTTGGGTAGTAGAGTCATTTTCACAATGTTGATTCTTCCAATCCAAGAACATGGTATATCTCTCCATCTGTTTGTATCCTCTTTAATTTCTTTCATCAGTGTCTGATAGTTTTCTGCATACATGTCTTTTGTCTCCTTAGGTAGGTTTATTCCTAAATATTTTATTCTTTTTGCTGCAATGGTAAATGGGAGTGTTTTCTTGATTTCACTTTCAGATTTTTTCATCATTAGTGTATAGGAATGCCAGAGATTTCTGTGCATTAATTTTGTATCTTGCTACTTTACCAAATTCATTGATTAGCTCTAGTAGTTTTCTGGTGGCATCTTTAGGATTCTCTGTGTATAGTATCATGTCATCTGCAAACAGTGACAGCTTTACTTCTTCTTTTCCAATTTGGGTTCCTTTTATTTGTTTTTCCTCTCTGACAGCTGTGGCTAAAACTTCCAAAACTATGTTGAATAATTGTGGTGAGAGTGGGCAACCTTGTCTTGTTCCTGACCTTAGTGGAAATGCTTTCAGTTTTTCGCCATTGAGGATGATGTTGGCTGTGGGCTTGTCATATACGGCCTTTATTATATTGAGGAAAGTTCCCTCTACACCTACTTTCTGCAGGGTTTTTATCATAAATGGGTGTTGAATTTTGTCAAAAGCTTTCTCTGCATCTATTGAGATGATCATATGGTTTTTCTCCTTCAATTTGTTAATATGGTTAATCACATTGATAGATTTGCGTATATTGAAGAATCCTTGCATTCCTGGAATAAACCCCACTTGATCATGGTGTATGATCCTTTTAATGTGCTGTTGGATTCTGTTTGCTAGTATTTTGTTGAGGATTTTTGCATCTATGTTCATCAGTGATATTGGCCTGTAGTTTTCTGTTTTTGTGACATCTTTGTCTGGTTTTGGTATCAGAGTGATGGTGGCCTCGCAGAATGAGTTTGGGAGTGTTCCTCCCTCTGCTATATTTTGGAAGAGTTCCAGAAGGATGGGTGTTAGCTCTTCTTTAAATGTTTGATAGAATTCGCCTGTGAAGCCATCTGGTCCTGGGCTTTTGTTTGTTGGAAGATTTTTAATCACAGTTTCAATTTCAGTGTTTGTGATTGGTCTGTTCATATTTTCTATTTTTTCCTGATTCAGTCTTGGTAGTTTGTGCATTTCTAAGAAGTTGTCCATTTCTTCCAGATTGTCCATTTTATTGGCATACAGTTGCTTGTAGTAATCTCTCATGATCTTTTGTATTTCTGCAGTGTCAGTTGTTACTTCTCCTTTTTCATTTGTAATTCTATTGATTTGAGTCCTCTCCCTTTTTTTCTTGATGAGTCTGGCTAATAGTTTATCAATTATGTTTATCTTCTCAAAGAACCAGCTTTTAGTTTTATTGATCTTTGCTATCGTTCCCTTCATTGCTTTTTCATTTATTTCTGATCTGATTTTTATGATTTCTTTCCTTCTGCTAACTTTGGGGGTTTTTTGTTCTTCTTTCTCTAATTGCTTTAGGTACAAGGTTAGGTTGCTTATTCTAGATGTTTCCTGTTTCTTAAGGTAGGATTGTATTGCTATAAACTTCCCTCTTAGAACTGCTTTTGCTGCATCCCATAGGTTTTGGGTCGTCGTGTCTCCATTGTCGTTTGTTTCTAGGTATTTTTTGATTTCCTCTTTGATTTCTTGAGTGACCACTTCGTTATTAAGTAGTGTATTGTTTAGCCTCCATGTGTTTGTATTTTTTACAGATCTTTTCCTGTTACTGATATCTAGCCTCATAGCATTGTGGTCGGAAACAATACTTGATACAATTTCCATTTTCTTAAATTTACCAAGGCTTGATTTGTGACCCAAGATATGATCTATCCTGGAGAATGTTCCATGAGCACTTGAGAAAAATGTGTATTCTGTTGTTTTTGGATGGAGTGTCCTATAAATATCAATTAAGTCCATCTTGTTTAATGTATCATTTAAAGCTTGTGTTTCCTTATTTATTTTCATTTTGGATGATCTGTCCATTGGTGAAAGTGGGGTGTTAAAGTCCCCTACTATGAATGTGTTACTGTCGATTTCCCCTTTTATGGCTGCTAGTTTTTGCCTTATGTATTGAGGTGCTCCTATGTTGGGTGCATAAATATTTACAATTGTTATATCTTCTTCTTGGATCGATCCCTTAATCATTATGTAGTGTCCTTCTTTGTCTCTTCTGATAGTCCTTATTTTAAAGTCTATTTTGTCTGATATGAGAATTGCTACTCCAGCTTTCTTTTGGTTTCCATTTGCATGGAATATCTTTTTCCATCCCCTTACTTTCAGTCTGTATGTGTCTCTAGGTCTGAAGTGGGTCTCTTGTAGACAGCATATATATGGGTCTTGTTTTTGTATCCATTCAGCCAATCTGTGTCTTTTGGTGGGAGCATTTAGTCCATTTACATTTAAGGTAATTATCGATATGTATGTTCCTATTCCCATTTTCTAAATTGTTTTGGGTTCTTATTGTAGGTCTTTTCCTTCTCTTGTGTTTCATGCCTAGAGAAGTTCCTTTAGCATTTGTTGTAAAGCTAGTTTGGTGCTGCTGAACTCTCTCAGCTTTTGCTTGTCTGTAAAGGTTTTAATTTCTTCATCAAATCTGAAGGAGATCCTTGCTGGGTAGAGTAATCTTGGTTGCAGGTTTTTCTCCTTCATCCCTTTAAGTATGTCTTGCAAGTCCCTTCTGGCCTGCAGAGTTTCTGCTGAAAGATCAGCTGTTAACCTTATGGGGATTTCCTGTGTTATTTGTTCTTTTTCCCTTGCTGCTTTTAATATGTTTTTAATATGTTTTTAATATGCTTTTAATATGCTTGCTGCTTTTAATATGTTTTCTTTGTATTTAATTTTTGACAGTTTGATTAATATGTGTCTTGGCATATTTCTCCTTGGATTTATCCTGTATGAGACTCTCTGTGCTTCCTGGACTTGATTAACTATTTCCTTCCTCATATTAGGGAAGTTTTCAACTATAATCTCTTCAAATATTTTCTCAGTCCCTTTCTTTTTCTCTTCTTCTTCTGGAACCCCTATAATTCGAATGTTGGTGCATTTAATGTTGTCCCAGAGGTCTCTGAGACTCTCCTCATTTCTTTTCATTCTTTTTTCTTTATTCTGCTCTGCAGTAGTTATTTCCACTATTTTATCTTCCAGGTCACTTATCCGTTCTTCTGCCTCATTTATTCTGCTATTGATCCCATCTAGAGTACTTTTCGTTTCATTTATTGTGTTGTTCATCATTGTCTGTTTCATCTTTATTTCTTCTAGGTCCTTGTTAACTGTTTCTTGCATTTTGTCCATTCTATTTCCAAGATTTTGGATCACCTTTACTATCATTATTCTGAATTCCTTTTCAGGTAGACTGCCTATTTCCTCTTCATTTGTTAGGTCTGGTGCATTTTTATCTTGCTCCTTCATCTGCTGTGTGTTTTTCTGTCTTCTCATTTTACTTATCTTACTGTGTTTGGGGTCTCCTTTTTGCAGGCTGCAGAATCGTGGTTCCCATTGTTTTTGGTGTCTGTCCCCAGTGGCTAAGGTTGGTTCAGTGGGTTGTGTAGGCTTCCTGGTGGAGGGGACTAGTGCCTGTGTTCTGGTGGATGAGGCTGGATCTTGTCTTTCTGGTGGGCACGTCCACGTCTGGTGGTGTGTTTTGGGGGGTCTGTGGACTTATTATGATTTTAGGCAGCCTCTCTGCTAATGGGTGGGGTTGTGTTCCTGTCTTGCTAGTTGTTTGGCATAGGGTGTCCAGCACTGTAGCTTGCTGGTCGTTGAGTGAAGCTGGGTGCTGGTGTTGAGATGGAGATCTCTGGGAGATTTTCGCCGTTTGATATTATGTGGAGCTGGGCGGTCTCTTGTGGACCAGTGTCCTGAAGTTGGCTCTCCCACCTCAGAGGCACAGCACTGACTCCTGGCTGCAGCACCAAGAGCCTTTCATCCACACGGCTCAGAATAAAAGGGAGAAAAAGTAGAAAGAAAGAATTAGTAGAAGTAGAAAGAAGGAAAGAAAGAAAGGAAGGAAGGAAGGAAGGAGGGAGGGAGGGAGGAAGGAAAGAAAAGAAAGAAGATAAAGTAAAATAAAGTAAGATAAAATATAATAAAGTTATTAAAATTAAACTAATTATTAAGAAAAAAATTTTAAAAAACAGACGGATAGAACCCTAGGACAAATGGTGGAGGCAAAGCTATACAGACAAAATCTCACACAGAAGCATACACATACACACTCACAAAAAGAGGAAAAGGGGAATAAATCATAAATCTTGCTCTCAAAGTCCACCTCCTCAATTTGGGATGTTTCGTTGTCTATTCAGGTATTCCACAGATGCAGGGCACATCAAGTTGATTGTGGAGCTTTAATCCGCTGCTTCTGAGGCTGCTGGGAGAGATTTCCCTTTCTCTTCTTTGTTCTCACAGCTCCCAGGGGCTCAGCTTTCGATTTGGCCCCGCCTCTGTGTGTAGGTCGCCAGAGGGCGTCTGTTCTTCACTCAGACAGGACAGGGTTAAAGGAGCCGCTGATTCGGGGGCTCTGGCTCACTCAGGCTGAAGGGAGGGAGGGGTGCGGATGCGGGGGGAGCCTGCGGCGGCAGAGGCCAGCGTGACGTTGCAACAGCCTGAGGCGCGCCGTGCGTTCTCCCGGGGAAGTTGTCCCTGGATCCCAAGACCCTGGCAGTGGCGGGCTGCACAGGCTCCCTGGAAGCGGGGTGTGGATAGTGCCCTGTGCTCGCACACAGGCTTCTTGGTGGCAGCAGCAGCAGCCTTAGCGTCTCATGCCCGTCTCTGGAGCTCCTTTAAGCAGCGCTCTGAACCCCCTCTCCTCGCGCACCAGGAAACAAAGAGGGAAGAAAAAGTCTCTTGCCTCTTAGGCAGCTCCAGAGTTTCCCCCGGACTCCCTCCCGGCCAGCCGTGATGCACTAACCCCCTGCAGGCTGTGTTCACACAGCCAACCCCAGTCCTCTCCCGGCGCTCCGACCGAAGCCCGAGCCTCAGCTCCCAGCCCCACCCGCCCCGGCGGGTGAGCAGACAAGCCTCTCGGGCTGGTGAGTGCCGGTCGGCACTGATCCTCTGTGCGGGAATCTCTCCACCTTGCCCTCCGCACCCCTGTTGCTGCGCTGCCCTCTGCGCCTCCGAAGCTTTCCCCCTCCGCCACCCGCAGTCTCTGCCCGCGAAGGGGCTTCCTAGTGTGTGGAAACCTTTCCTCCTTTACAGCTCCCTCCCACTGGTAAAGGGCCCGTCCCTATCCTTTTGTCTCTGTTTATTCTTTTTTCTTTTGCCCTACCCATGTACGTGGGGACTTTCTTGCCTTTTGGGAGGTCTGAGGTCTTCTGCCAGCGTTCAGCAGATGTCCTGTAGGAGTTGTTCCACATGTAGATGTATTTCTGGTGTATCTGTGGGGAGGAAGGTGATCTCCGCATCTTACTCTTCCGCCATCATCCCCTCGTCCAAATTTCATTCTTTTTAATGGCTGAGTAATACTCCATCTTAAATATGTACCACATCTTTGTCCATTCATCTGTTGATGGACCTTTAGGTTGCTTCCATGTCTTGGCTATTGTAAACAGCACTGCAATGAACATTGGGGGTGCATGTGTCCTTTTGAACCATGGTTTTCTCAGGATATATGCTGTGGAGTAGGATTGCTGGATCATATGGGAGCTCTATTGTTAGTTTTTTAAGGAACCTCCCCACTGTTCTCCATAGTGGCTGTATCAATTTACATTCCCACCAACAGTGTAAGAGGGTTCCCTTTGCTCTACACCCATTCCAGCATTTATTGTCTGTAGATTTTTTGATGATGGCCATTCTGACTGGTATGAGGTGATATCTCATTGTAGTTTTGATTTGCATTTCTCTAATAATTAGTAATGTTGAGCATCTTTTCATGTGCCTCTTGGCCATCTGTATATCTTCTTTGAAGAAATGTCTGTTTAGGTCTTCTGCCCATTTTTTGATTGGGTTGTTTGTTTTTTTGATACTGAGCCACGTGAGCTGTTTGTAAATTTTGGAGATTAATCCCTTGTTGGTCACATCATTTGCAAATATTTTCTCCCGCTCTGGGTTGTCTTCTCATTCTGTTTATGGTTTCCTTTACTATACAAAAGTTTTTGAGTTTAATTAGGTCCCATTTGTTTATTTTTGTTTTTATTTCCATCACTCTAGGAGAAGGATCAAAAAAGATCTTGCTGTGATTTATGTTAAAGTGTGTTCTGCCTATCCAGTCTTACGTTTAGGTCTTTAATCCATTTTGAGTTTATGTTTTTTTAATGCTGTTAGAGAATGTTTTAATTTCATATTTTTTACATGTAGCTGTCCAGTTTGCCCAGCACCATTTACTGAAGAGACTGTCTTTTCTCCATTGTATAGTCTTGCCTCCTGTGTCAATTGACCATAGGTGCGTGTGTTTCTTTCTGGATTTTTTATCCTGTTCCATTGATCTGTATTTCTGTTTTGTGCCAGTACCATGCTGTTTTGATGACTATGACTTTGTAGTATAGTCTGAAGTCAGAGAACCTGATTCCTCCAGCTCTGTTTTTCTTTCTCAAGATTGCTTTGGCTGTACAGGGCCTTTTGTGTCTCCATACAAATTTAAAATTTTCTTGTTCTAGTTCTGTGAAAAATGCCATTGGTAATTTGATAGGGATTGCATTGAATCTGTAGATTGCCTTGGGTAGTATAGTCATTTTGGCAATATTGATGCTTCCAATCCAAGAACATGGTGTATCTTTCCATCTGTTTGTGTCATCTTCGATTTCTTTCATCACCATCATAGTTTTTGGAGTAGTTGCCTCCTTAGGTAGGTTTATTTCTGGGTATTTTACTCTTTTTGATGTGATGGTAAATGGGATTGTTTTTTTAATTTCTCTTTCTGATCTTTTATTGTTAATGTATAGAAATGCAACAGATTTCTGTGTATTAATTTTGTATCATGCGACTCTACCGAATTCATTGATGAGCTCTAGTAGTTTTCTGGTAGCATCTTTAGGATTTTCTATGTATAGTATCATGTCATCTGCAAACAGTGACAGTTTTACTTCTTCTTTGCCAATCTGGATTCCTTTTATTTCTTTTTTGTCTCTGATTGCCATGGCCAGGACTTCTAAAACTATGTTGAATAAAAGTGGTGAGAGTGGACATCCTTGTCTTGTTCCTGATCTTATAGGAAATGCTTTCAGCTTTCCCCCATTGAGTATTATGCTAGCTGTAGGTTTGTCATATATGACCTTTATTATGTTGAGGTAGGATCCCTCTACATCAACTTTCTGGAGAGTTTTTATCATAAATCGGTGTTGAATTTTGTCAGAAGTTTTTTCTGCATCTGTTGAGATGATCATATGGTTTTTATTCTTCAGTTTGTTGACATAGTGTATCACTGATTTGTGGATATTGAAAAATCCTTGCATCCATGGGATAAATGCCACTTGATCATGGTGTATGATCCTTTTAATGTGTTGTTGGATTCAGTTTGCTAGTATTTTGTTGAGGATTTTTGAGTCTATGGTCATCAGTGATATTGGTCTGTAATTTTCTTTTTTTGTGGTATCTTTGTCTGGTTTTGGTATCAGGGTGATGGTGGCCTCATAGAACGAGTTTGGAAGTGTTCCTTCCTCTGCAGTTTTTTGGAAGAGTTTCAGAAGGATGGGTGTTAGCGCTTCTTCAGTGTTTGATAGAATTCGCCTGTGAAGCCATCTGGTCCTGGATTTTTGTTTGTTGAAAGTTTTCTAATCACAGTTTCAATTTCAGTACATGTGATTAGTCTGTTCATATTTTCTGTTTCTCCTGATTCAGTCTTGGGAGATTGTACCTTACTAAGAATTTGTCCATTTCTTCTATTAAATACATTTTATGCAACAATTTGAGAGAGAAGGTAGGTCAAAATAACTCAGCCTGCCGTATATCTGGAAATGGCTGATCCACCTCCCAACTTTGGTTAGTTCTAGAATGTCTATATTATTATGGCTAATAACATTTACTTTCTGTTTTGTAGCCATATTTCCCACAATTTTGTTACCCTTAGGTCTACATTGAAGGGATTTAGTGCTTAATCTCCTTGCCACTGATCCATTCTTTTCCTGGTTGGCTGAAGTTCATTCTATTGGACTTCCAGAATTCCTTCCAGAAGAGCTCTTAGGAGGTATATTCCCTGAATTTTGTATGTTCAAAGACACTTGGCTGTTGCTTTATTTTTTTCAATGACAGTTTAGGCATAAAATTAATGGATCACCCTTTCTTTCCCTGAAACTCTTAGATGCATGCTTCCTCCATCTGCTCTGAAGAAATCAGAAGCTGGCTTATTTCTTTTTTCCTTGTGAGTGACATGACTCTGTATCCTATTAATTATGTCTTAATTCTGATGGGTCTGATTCATTTCACCCAGGGAAACAGTGTACACTTTCAATCCATAGACTTAACTCTTTCAGAAAAGTTTTTACAAAATAAATCTGGGTATCTTTTCTCTCATTACTATTTGTTCAGATCCCGTAAGTGACACCATTTATGTATATGTTGTATCACCTTTGTCTGTGGTCTTTGGCATTTACCGTTGAACTTCTCCTCATTTCCCTCAAGCTGGTCCCCACATCCCTGACTGTGTTCGGTACCGTCTTGGTACCATAAAGCCATGGTTTATCACCCAGTGTTTGTTGGGAGGATTATGGTGCTTTTAGATGGTTAAATTCACTCCTTCAATAATAGTAGTTGTGAAGCAGTAGCAGCTAACACGTATTGGTCACTGTGTGCCAGGCTCTATGCTAAGAGATTAACAGATAATCTCTCCCTGAACCCTCACATCATCTCCTCTCTACAACTTAAAGAAGTTAAATAACTTGTGTGCTCTCAGAGCTTGTAAGCGCAGAGCCTGGTTGGATATACAAACAGCCTGACTTCGGTGCTTGTGCTCATTGTATGGTCTGTATTTCTAGTGAAGGTTGTGTTCTATTTTACATTCAACAGGCTGTTAATATTTCCATAAATGAGAGCTGATGTAGAAATGGCACTTTTAAGTCTGTTCCTTGATCGGTGGCTCTTTCCTATCCCAGTTTCCCCATAGTTTCAAGTTGCTGTATTTTCCATACAGCTGTGGTCGACAAGGGATCGAACCTGGGCCCTCTGCATTGGGAGCGCGGAGTCTTAACCACTGAGTCACCAGGGAAGTCCCACAAGTGACTTTTAATCATTGTTATCTATATTCTGGGAGCTCCCCATACATTATTTTATTTAGTCCTCATAACCGTGCTATGAGATGGGCCTTGTTTTCTCCCACTTTACAGACAGAGAAGTTGAGGTTCAGAGAAGTCAAGTGACTTGCACGAGTCCCAGAGTATTGGTATTTGTACAAAACCCAGAGCAGATACTCCAAGTTCATGCTCTGCCCATCTTCGACTGCCAACTCCCTCACTGGCCTCTGGCAATACAGCACCACCCCCATCAGCTTCCTTACAGAACAATCAATATCTGTCCCTCAAACCACTGTGTCTTGGGTTTTCCTTCTGGGTGTCACTTTCCAAGCCAGTTTGACTCTCTGAATGAATTATTAGAAAATATTTTGGTAGCAGGACCTTTGTGTCTTTCATGGAGGGACGTTACTGACCCCACACTGATGCGTGAAGGATGGTCACCTTCATTGTCTGTTTCGCCCACAGCTGAACGAGTTCTGTTACAGGATTCTGGCAAATTTGAAGCAATGAATGTGTTCTTTGAAAAGATTTTCACCATCTTCTCATGTTAGGCCTTTATAAATTGAAAAGAAGCCTAAAAGCACAGGAAAGTTGACATCCCCTGGGTAACAGTGGCCCAGAAACACCAGCAGCAGCCATACTTCCAAGGCCTGGGAACAGCATATGGCAGCTGAAGACCCATATTTGAGTGACTGTAACTAAATGATGCGATGGTTAAATCTGTAACACAGGTCACCCACCCTCACACGCACGCACGCACCACCACCACACCTGTGCGGTTAGAGGATCGTATTCAGAAAGTTTACAGTAAATGAAACTTGGGCTGTGCAGCAACTTAACCACTCTCCTGTCTCTATCCCGCTCTCCAGGGGACTCAACAGCTCCTGAGGTCAGTGTCTTGTACGAGTTCACGGAGATGGTGATCAGACATGATCTTGTGGTTTATTGCAGGGAACTCGTAAGCCAAACCCTCCTCAGAAGCCTCTGCCTGCAGATCCTTTAAGCAGGACCACCCGGCTTGCCAGGACCCTGGGACATCAGGAGTCTGGGCTCCGCCGGGCGCCCATCAGGTTGGTGTGATACACCCATGTCCCTCTTTTTCTCCCCAAAACTGTGTGGGTGAAGCTGCACCAAGCCATGCTTCTCAAGCCACAGGAGGACATGGGGGTGGCGCTGGCGGCTGTGTGTCCTGCACTCCCCACCCCTGGGAACAATATAAAACAGACGTGAGGGCGAATCTAGAGAATAAGCAGGAAGCAGCTGGGAGCTATAACTGTAGGCGTCACATGTCACTCTTAGCAATGATCCCAGCCTACCCATGAGATCAACTCAAGATCAAGTAGAACAGATCCCTCAAAGCTGTGCCTGTTGATCTGGGCTGGGTCATGTCCCCCAAGGGAGAGAAAGCCAGCAAGTGGTGCGATATTATGAAAGCTGGACACCTACCTCCAGAAATCCCACTTGGACCTTGATGGCCTCTGCCCAACCCCTGGGATCCCGAGAAACAAGGTGAGGTTGGAGGGTCATGGATGAAATAAGGGGAATGTAAGAAGTCAGGCTAAAGAAGCTGCTGGGCAGGGGTAAGTGGGAGCTTCCCCCTCAGCCGGCACAAGGAATCACCTTTGAAGACTGAGCTGCAGCCGTGGTCATCTCCTACGCCCTCCCCCAAGGGTTGAGGGCACAGCCCTGAATCTGGGCTTGGGCAGCAAGGCTTAACCCAGTGGTGTGCTGGAGCCAGCCCACACTGCTTTGCAAGAACTATTAAATCTCTAGGAATTTTGCAAGCTAGGTGTTAAGCCTAGCCATTCTTAAAAATTATATAAGCTGGCAATGATACCAGTTATATTGAAAACAAAGAAATGCTCGAAGGTCCTCACCTCCATTTTTTTTTTTTTTTTTTTACTATATTTTACTGCAATCCACATTTTTTTAACATCTTTATTGGAGTATAATTACTTTACAATGGTGTGTTAGTTTCTGCTGTATCACAAAGTAAATCAGCTATACGTATACATATGTCCCCATATCCCCCTCCCTCTTGCGTCTCCCTCCCTATCCCATCCCTCTAGGGAGACCGAGCTGATCTCCCTGTGCCATGCGGCTGCTTCCCACTAGCTATCTATTTTACATTTGGTAGTGTATATATGTCCATGCCACTCTCTCACTTCGTCACCGCTTACCCTCCCCCCTCCCCGTGTCCTCCAGTCCATTCTGTACATCTGTATCTTTATTCCTGTCCTGCCCCTAGGTTCTTCAGAACCATTTATTTTTTTAGATTCCATCTATATGTGGCAGCATACGGTATTTGTTTTTCTCTTTCTGACTTCACTCTGTATGACAGACTCTGGGTCCATCCACCTCACTACAAATAACTCAATTACGTTTCCTTTTATGGCTGAGTAGTATTCCATTGTATATATGTGTCACATCTTCTTTATCCATTCATCTGTCGATGGACACTTACTTAGGTTGCTTCCATGTCCTGGCTATTGTAAATAGAGCCACAATGAACATTTTGGTACATGACTCTCTTTGAATTATGGTTTTCTCAGGGTATGTGCCCAGTAGTGGGATTGCTGGGTCGTGTGGTAGTTCTCACAACCCACATTCTTGAGATTACTGTATCTGTCATTCCTATGTGATGAAAATGCCATGCCGTGGTGGCCACTGCACATCTCTTCCAGGTTCAGCCACATCATGTTGGGAGCATGAGTCTTTATACCATGGAAATCAGCAAATCCTATAGATCAGGCCCTCCTCATTCCCCCCAGTGGTGGGTAGTTAAACATTTACCAGCACACAGATGGGTTAAACCCTCAGCCAAAACATCTACCCCCCTGAGCAGGCAGCTTGCTTTGTGAGCTGCAAAGAACCAAAGGTAGGTGTTGGCCAGGCCCTGGGTTCAGTAATTCAGCATCTCTGAAGGGAAACACACACACTCATGATTTCATTACAGCTGTTAGGAAAAATGTTTGGCCCACGAAAGAGATAGCTGCCTAATATAGCTCAGATAAAGCCGGTCAGAGGGTCAGGACAGTGGTTTAATTCCCGACTACACAAGTACAGAAAAACTGCAGAGCATCCTAATTATTTCACTGTGGTTTGTACACTGATCTTGAATGTTCAAAAGGAAAAAAACACCACTTTACATGGACATGAAGAGGGGAAGGGCCTCTCTTTTTATTTTATTGAAGTATAGCTGACTTAGTGTTAATTTCTGCTTTACAGCAAAATGACTCAGTTATACATATATTCTTTTTCATATTCTTTCCATTGTAGTTTATCACAGGATATTGAATATAGTTCCCTGTGCTCTGCAGTAGGACCCTGTCGTTTATCCATTCTACATATAATAGTTTGCATCTGCTAACCCCAAACTCCCACTTCTCTCCCCCACCCTCCCTCGCCCTTGGAAACCACAAGTCTGTTCTCTAGGTCCGTGAGTCTTTTTGTTTTAGTAGATAAGTTCATTTGTGTCATATTTTAGATGCCACACGTAAGTGTTATCAGATGATATTTGTCTTTGGCTTACTTCGCTTAGTATGACAATATCTGGGTCCATCCTTGTCACTGCAAATGGCATTATTTCATACTTTTTTTATGGCTGAGTAGTATTCCATTGTGTATATAACCACATCTTCTTTATCCATTCCTATGTCGACGGACATGGAGGCTTGCTTCCATGTCTTGGCTGTTGTGAATAGTGCTGTAGTGAACACTGGGATGCATGTATCTTTTCGAATTATGGTTTTCTCCAGATAGATGAATGCAGGATCATACGGCAACTTTGTTTTTAGTTTTTTAAGGAACTTCCATACTGTTCTCCGTAGTGGCTGCACCAGTACACACTCCTACCAGCAGTGCAAGAGGGTTCCTTTTTCTCCACACCCTCTCTAGCATTTATCGTTTGTAGAGTTTTTTGATGATGGCCATTCTGACCGGTGTGAGGTGATACCTCATTGTAGTTTTGATTTACATTTCTCTGATGATTAGTGATGTTGAGCATCTTGTCATGTGCTTTTTGGCCATCTGTGTGTCGTCTTTGGAGAAATGTCTGTTGGGGGAAGGCTCTCTTTTTAAATGACCTCAAGCAGCGGCCAGTTGCTGACATCAGTGCAAGCTGGTTTTGGTCTGCTCCTGGAAGGAGAACCCTCTGTATGTTCATTTCCGAGGGATCCCACATGCCCAGCTTTGCTCTGGAGCTGCACTAATACAGTAGCTGCTGGGCACACTGTGGCTGGTGGAAGATAAGATATGCTAGCAATGCAAATACACGCTGGATTTTTTTTTTTTTTTTTTTTTTTGCCACACCTCGCGGCATGCGGGATCTTAGTTCCCCAACCAGGGATTGACCCCGTGCCCCCTGTCGTGGAAGCACGGAGTCCTACCCACTGGACCACCAGGAAATTCTCCACAGTGGATTTTGAAGAGTCAGTACCCCAACATGTCAACTATCTCATTAATAATTCTGTATGTTGGTGACACATTGAAATACTATTACTCTGGATAGAGTGGGTTAAGTGACACATATGACTAAAGTTAGTTTTAAGCCTGCTACAAAATTTAAAGCTACACGTGAGGCCCACCTTTGTGGCTTTGCACCATTTTTCTGTTGAATGGCCCTCTTCTCTCGTGGATGGACGGGAGCAGTAGCTTTGGAAAAGGTCATAAACGGCTGAAGACGCTGCAGCCCTCAGCGAGGTCCCTTCTGGGATCTGCAATTCCTGCTAAAAGCAAGAGGGGTCTCCAGCCCCCAGGGCCGGGGGTGGGGTCTGATCCTGGAAGCACGTCACAGTGCAAGAAAAGGCATCTCCAACCCGGGCGTCTGTGTCTGCAGAAATCGCTGGCAGGGCCTCTAACTACAGTTTTGTTTCCTACTCTCTGGTTGCTCTTCCTGCAGACCTGCTTCCAAACAGCCCCATCAAGTGCCCAGAGCCACCCACATCGCCTATGCAAAGTGAGAAGCAAGCCAACACCGTTGTTCAACAGTGAAGACAGAAGTTTGCACTATCTCTCTCTCAACTCCAGTTGGAGTTATTTTTTGTACCAACTTTTAGAATTTTTTTAATGTTTCAAACACCATGATTTGAAGAACTTTGAGCTACTGCCGTCGGTGCTGTGCTGTGCTATGGTGCTGTGTATACTTTTACTTGCTCAGGTACTTGTAAATTATTAATTTATGCAGGATGCTTGCTACAGCGCAGTGCGCTGTAGTGGGCGTTTTTTTGTGTGTTTTTTTTTAAAACCATCACTGAGTTTTCCATGGAAGGAAGGCTTTTTGTGCTTTTAATAGTTTAGTGAACTTGAAATATCGTGCTTTATGGGATTCTGGACAGGATGTTTACTTTTTGAAGGAGGCTTTATTGGACAGCAGTTCCCCAGCTACCTATGGCTGTGGTTATGGTACCAGACGCAGCTCAAGAGACCCTAGGTAGAACCTCGAGTGATTTTCTGGAACCCCTGCTCTCAGGCCAGAGCCTGGCTTCTGGTCCAGCCTATGCTTGCTATGCTTGGCTTGCAGGGATAACCTGGGCCCTGTCACAGCTGATAGGCGGGCCCACCAGGGTTATCATCCCTTGAAGCTCTAGGGTAGTAACAGGGAAGGACCTGGCTTCTGGCCAGGAAGCTTTGGAGAGAACCTGGGTTGTGGAAAGGAATTTTAAGGTGGGGCCACACCAGTACAGAGACTGGAACACGAGGCCAGCCAGAAACTTGACCTTGAGCTCACCAGCCCTGAGAGCATTGGGAGAGCAGGCAGAGAAGTTTGCTTTATAGAAACACCAAGAACTTCCTTCCCTGGCTGCCCTTTAAGGAGTGCTGGCATCAGCACCTTATTTAGATTGGGAAAGGTGGTGTTTCTACAAGACAGCTACTGCCCAAGCACTGCAAACCTCCATCTCCCTGTACTGTTTGTTTGGAGCTAAACAAATTACCACCTTGTGTTCTTGACTGTAATACCATGACTCTGTGCTCCGACAGATCGATGAGGCTTTCCGTGGAGCACAACTATTTTCAGATGTGAACCAGTAACCAGATCTAGTGAATCAATTCTGTCGATAAAAATCTTCTTTTACTGCAAGGTTCAACTTATTAAAAATTAGGCAGAATCCCTATGCTTGCAAAAACTGCAACCAAATGGAATGCTGTGTTCACTGGGACAGGTCCTTGTTAGTATACGTTGAACAAAGCACCCTAAGTTACTATTAAGTTCTCTTTGGAGCATCTTATTTTCCCAACTTGGCTGAGGAAATCTTTAAACGATGTTTTTTGGCACAGAGTCTGAATCTATTTCTTAAGCACTTACAACTTACCTGTTGAGCATCATAGAAATGGGATAAGGAAATCCAAGTCCTAATCAATATTCACGAAGTGCAGTCTTGGGCAGCAGCCTCATCAGCCCTTCACTCTTTAGATGTCTGACTGGGGAGCCACTTCCACAAGGAGATCTTGAAGATGCTTGTATCTAAGGGCACGAAAATTACAAAATGACTCAGACAAGGTAAAGTGCCATTATGCCTCTGTCTGTCTTCTAGTGGGGTCATATGCGACTGGTTTTCACATTAGAAGGCAACTGACAGCAGTTCCATAATCCACTCTGTTTTATGATAGGGACTTCATCTGGGGTCATTTCAATGGTTTTTCTACGCCTTGAAGCAGAAAGACAAAACGTACCAAGAATCTTGGTTGGCCTTCCAGAAACGAGTGCATTTAAACTTTCCCCGTGTTCCCACTGTATCCAGGCAACATAGTATTCACGATCGTGGATAAACTCAATAAAATCCATGTCACACACACACACAAAAGGGAACTCGGCTCTAATACATTCCAGCTCTTATAGCATGCAACTGTTCATTATACATTTATTAATTTCTTAAAACTATAAAGCCATGTTAGAAACTATTACTGCTGAGGAGTACATAATTACTATAACTGGTATTATATTTGGTAACTATACTAAGGCCAAAACATACGCTGTTGAAAAGTTTACAGAATTTTTATGGTGCATTATGTGGGTATTGTCTTTGTAGATGCCCAAATCCTTGGATCTGGCATTGTAGCCCCTTCTGCTAGTGCAAGGAAGAGGATGTGAACTTCTTTTTTTGTCTGTCCTTAATTATAATTCCTATGCTTCTATTTCAGAGAACCAGGAGTAGTTTGATATTAAAGGAGATTAATGCTGTGATCTTACATCTCATCATCAATGGCCACTTAAGGGCCACGGCTGATGACACATTCTTATCTCTCTACAGTACTAAGTGCGTCTATAGAGCCATGCAATTTATTTCTGGAAAAGAACATAGTTAAACCTAATATCCCCTTACAATACACAGATAATATTATTAGAGGAACAGTAATTCCAAATGCAATATTTATCAAATGAAGCATATTAAACAATAACTTTCATTTTACTATGACTTAGGAAAGTAACTAATAGCCAGGTTGTTTCGGGTGGGGGAGCTATTCCTCCCCCTTTTTATATCCTCATAGATGATTGATAGAAACAAAAGTTAATGCTTATATTTCAATGGCAGTCTATTTTTAATATTTTTTTAATTGTATAGGCATGAATAATAGAGTTGACGGGGGCTTAGAAGGCCCTCGCTGAGGAAGTCAGCATGCCTCGACACAGAGCAGGCCCTAAGGGTAGTCACTTTCCTTCCTCCATCTTACGAGAGTTGTAGGTTATATGACCCCACTTTACTGGGAAGTAGATGGCTAATCTTCCAGGCATTCTACTGAAAAATTTATCGCCTGAAATTTTGTGTAACAGTTTGTTTTCCTGACACATGGAATCAGATGTGTAGCAACCAAGAGAAACAATACATAACATTTTCCATTGTCAAAATATGCATATAGAGATTACACTTCCCAGTGTGAATTTTTCCAGCTTACACATGTGGGATGACATCACAAAAAACCACAAGAGCAACAAATTAAACTACATGAGAATAAATACTCCTGACTAGTCTCAAAGGGGACATTTTTATGCCTTCTTAACTTTATTAGGAATTCTCAGCCTGAAACCAGAGTCCATTGTTCCGGCAAATCAATACAGCACATCAGTGTAACCCCTAAGAGAAGAGCAGCTCCAACTCTGCCCTGGGGCAGACCGTTCTTAGGAGCCTGTGATCTCCATGGTGCTAAACAGAGCCTGGTGCTGGCCCGGCGGGAATTCTCAAGCATCTCCCCGCCATCTCTCCACTGCTGTTTACAAAGCACTCTGAGCCATTGAGACCCCCGACACCCAAGAGGGCACGATGCCTGGGCAGCAACCTGACCCTTCGCAGGCTTTCAGCATGAGGCTTGTTTCATTTAAAGCGTTGGCTCTGGAGGGCTCCCCAGGTGTTCAGGGAGCAGGAAGCCTAGGGCAGGCTCGGTCTGGAGATCCTTCCTCCCTGTCATCAAACTGACCCCAACCAGACACAAGTAACCCAGATAAACGTTACACCCGGAAGTCTGCCGGTGCCGATCCTGACCCCCCGGGGTGACTCAGGCTGTGCGTCCCCCGCACGATGGCTGGCTGCCAGCTGCCATCTCTTCCCCTTCCCACAACTCGCGAGCAGGCCCTGAACGCATCTGGCCGGACACAGGCAGCCTAGGCTAATACGTCCCTTGGTCACTTCTTATCACCCAGACACAAGTTCCCAGCACGGAGGCGTCTCCCATCTCTGGCAGATCTCGGCGTTTTTACCTACTTCAGGTCAGCCAGAGTGGTGGCTGCCCCACAAGTCCACCCATCGGACACCCAAAGCCCAGCCCGCTCCAGCACCGCAGCTGGGAGCGGCGCTGCCCGCTCCCCCACCAGCCCGGAATCCAGCAGCGTCCCTCCCCCAGGAGGGATGCTAAAGACTTCTATCTGTTAGAAGGGGGAGTTGGCCATAGAAAATCAGCTCACCTCCAATTACAAAATTCTCTCGACTCACTCTACAGTTCCCACTGACATCTCTTTCTTTTAAACCTATTTGAAAACTCTGAGAGTCATACCAGTAACAACAAGCTAAGGAAGATTCGTGAGCCCCAGGCTGAGAACCATTTCTGTGCAGTGATGCTTCCAGAAGCCATTGACCTGCACATGAATAAACTCCCTGCCTTTCTTAAAGAAAACCCCCCCTGTACTTTTGGGACAGCAGTGGTGGCTTAGAATCCAGCCATTAAGAGCCTGTTCTGTATGAGAAAAATTAGGAGAAGAAACACTGCATATAAAATTGTCATAATATTCAATGATGGATTGTGATAGCCATAAGATTTAACACACAGTTAAAGGAATTCTCAATGTGATTTGGCCCTTCCAGGTTCAATCCTCTGTAACCAACCCTGATGTTTCCACATCATCTCCAAAAAACACGTCCTGTATTCTCCCTGTGATCCTCCTTCCATAAAATAATTTTTTAGTTCTCAATTTAGCACACTGTAAATCCAGAATAAAAGGATAAATCTCATGTGGTCATTTTACTTTTACAAAGAAGTGGAATGATGTCTATGTTCATGGCCTATATAAGCAAGTACTTAAGTAGGAAGGACAGTGATAGAAAAAACATATCAAACTAGAAAGAGAAAACCCTCTAAGAGTCCAAGCGGGACAAGTAGCATCAGAGTTCACTGCGCTCCTGTACCGTCTATCAGGTCAAGCGGGGAGGTTTTAAGGGAGGTGCATTGTTTGAATGTGTGTGGCACATAACTCTGTAAACCTTGGCTACAGGCTATTCAGCACGGTACAAAGTTACAGCTACTAAACCAGTACATTCATTTTCATAGTGCTGCATCCATTTATCGTGCTTTGGTTCGCTAATTTTTTTCACATACCTTTTTGTGTTACAGTCTATTACCTTTGTACACATTTCTCATATTGGGGGTCTACAGGTAACACAACCTGCTTTCCCATAGAAAAAAGTCAATGTTACGCATATTATATCCAATAAATGGTATACAGGTTAATATAAAGATGTGTCTCATTCATGACTGAGCATGTTACCAAAATGGGGGAGGGGGAACTCTCATGTAGGAAAATGTATCTATATTCTCATTCATTTATAGATGCATAAGGAACTAAGAAGGATGGTGAGCTGGAGGGTCGGGGGATGCATGCTGCAGAGTCCACATGAGCCAGTCAGGTGAGGGGAGAAGGCTGGAAAAAGTTGCCTTTATGCCTTTTCACACACACTGTGGAGCGGGGCTGGGGTGGGGTTGGGGCGGAAAACTCACCTTATTTATAGAAGAGAGAAACTCAAAAAGAAAGCAAGCAGGATTAGAAACATTTACATCAGGCATATCCAGAATAAAAATCTAATTGCAGTGGGAATGTATTACAAATTTTTTTTTGTAACTAGCATCCAATTTCATAAAGAACTGCAGTGAATACCGAGAAAAATAGATTTACAGAATGGTAACAAGTGTCCTTATTCTTACCACCCTCTACCCATGACAAACCAAGCAGGCAAAAAATAAGTACATAGAAGACCTCATAGTTAATAATGTAGCTCGATTATATATATATATATATATATATATATATATATATA
>NW_006775022.1:437808-438277 GCF_000442215.2 Lipotes vexillifer
AAAACAATCTATGCCCTAGAAATGCAATGACTCTTGAGTCAAAGCTGAATAGCAGATTATCTAGCAAATAGCAAATGAAACCATTTGTGATAACACACTACAGCCATGTTTCTCAGACTCCTTGAATTATAAGCACTCACCTGGGATGTTTGTGACAATCCATTGCTCATGCCCTTTCCCGAGAGATTCCAATCCAGAGGGAATTCCAATTCGGAAATAAAAAGTATAAATTACTTGGGAAAAATGAAGCTAATAAAAGCATGGGTTGCTTCCTTGGGAAAATTAAAAACACAGGATAAACCACCATCTAATCTTATTAAGGAAAAATATTAAAAAGCAAACACACAGCACCTGAGCATATAGAACTCAGCAGCCCACTGTAACCCAATGAGATCATCTCAGGAATATAAGGATGGTTCAATATTTAAAAATTGAGTAATCCGAGTCAGCAAATTAATAGCTTGTAGGG
>NW_006775022.1:438287-439413 GCF_000442215.2 Lipotes vexillifer
AGGCCATATTATGATAACCAGAGATGCTACAAAAGACATTTGATAAAATTCAATATCCATTCCTGAATTTTAAAAAGTCCGAATATAGATAGATAGGTAGAAAGGTAGGTAGATAGATAAAAAATTAAAGTCTGAATAAAATAAGACTGGAAACCAAAGGACTTGAGAGGTGCTTCAGTGGAAAATTAAATTCACAGATACAAGCTAGGACCTTACAAGCAGTCATTTTTGGCTAAGTTACACTGCGATGACAAGCCACTCTTAAATTTCAGTGACTTATGACATGAAAGGGCTATTTCTCACTCACATGTCACGTCCATTCTGGGTGAGCTCTCGCTCTTATCTCAGGACCCTGGGCTGATGGAGCAGTCGCCATCCAAATCACGGCTGGTCTTGTGGCAGAGGCAAGAGGGACCTGGGAATTCTTAAAGCTTCCTCTCAGAGGGACAGGAGCCACTTCCACTCACATTTCATTGACCAAAGTCAGCCCCATTATATGGCCAAGGTTGACCTCCACAAGAAGGGGTGTGCCCTCTTCCCGTAGGTCATGAATATTATATACAACAGACCAAGGAATGAAGTTGAGGTGAATGTCAACATTGATCATGGTCGGGGGAAAAGGAGCCTTGGAACGTCGTGACGATGCTCTGATTTTTAGAGAGATTTTTTTTTTTTTTTCTTTTTGCGGTACACGGGCCTCTCACTGCTGCGGCCTCTCCCGTAGCGGAGCACAGGCTCCGGACGCGCAAGCTCAGCGGCCATGGCTCACGGGCCCAGCCGCTCCGCGGCATGTGGGATCTTCCCGGACCGGGGCACGAACCCGCATCCCCTGCACCGGCAGGTGGATTCTCAACCACTGCGCCACCAGGGAAGCCCTAGAGAGATTTTTTAAATCTATTCCAACAAATCTAAAGGAATAAGCATTTGTACAAAAGGTAAAACGCTAGTGAAATATCTAAGGGGAGGACTGCCTATGATCCACAGATCCAGTTCCTAAGGTGGACAGTCTATAAGCTGTATGGAATAAAGCTGAGAATTGCCAACATCCAAAAACTGATTGTGTGTTTCTTCTCTATGCCCTTCCCCCAGAGCTCTGGCACTTTAATAACCTTTTAATTGCTCTCTT
>NW_006775022.1:439423-443958 GCF_000442215.2 Lipotes vexillifer
CAGAGAAAATTCCAGTCCCGTGCAGACCTCTGTAGCTGGTCTTCTCCTGGGGTCAAGCTAACCAGCTTGTCTCTGGAAACGCGAAATGCATGCGGTCGGCTCGCTCCCCTCTTTGCTGATTTTTAAGTGTGTCTGCCAAATTAAAGCTCGAACACGTTGGTGTCTGAGCTCCCAACCAGCAGACCTGTTCAGTCCTACTTGTCTTAGAACTGAGCGATCAGCATCAAAACCCTTTCTGCTCTGAGGACTCGATGTAATCATATACTCCTCTTTGGCAAAGTTGTCAACAGGCCAGCAGGCCGGCTCTTTCATTGTCAGGGCCTGAGTGTATGCAAACACATCCGCAGACAGGTCTGTTCTAAGAGGACTCCTCTAACGGAGCAGAATCGGAGTCTTGAAATATGCATCTTGTGCTTTGATGTGAGGCCAACGGCTGAGTGGAAAACTCTTCACGTGGCCTCCTGGGCTTTCAGGAGGAGCATCTCTCAGGAGGGCGCACCAACCTGACCACACGGCCTGGAAGGCCTTAGGTTGGGAAGGAAGGACATAATTAAAAGCACATGGGAGAAGGAATTTCCACCGGGTCCTGGAGTGGCTCGGAGGACAGCTTGGAGGGCAGGAGCGGGAGGTGGGAGGCCCGTGTATGTTTGTGCAGCTCCGGGACATAAATATTTTGTTTCACGTCTAACTCCAAAAGGCCCGAGCACAAGAAAATATCCCCGTTCTACAGACGCCCGATGACGACACCACCACCACGCGTACTTAGGTAAAAAGATGTATTTCAAAGTGAGAACAGTCGTATGTTACAAAAGTACTGTGAATCTTCACCGAATAATTAATCAAATGTATAGCCCTCAAAGATGCAGAATTTCATCTCTCTAGTTCAAGCCCCGCTCTGCTTCGTTTCACTTGGCTTTCGGAGGGAGGTAAGAGGTGCCCCGGTCAGCGAAGAGATGACTTCTTAGGCATTTGCTTTTTTTCCATTTCTTCTAATAAGGAGACTACATTCTAGATAAACAAAAACAGGGGCATGTAATCCAAGGTTTGGGTTTTTGTGTGTGTGTTTTTTTAAGTGCTGCAAAATGAGCCTCAAAGGGCAGAAAGAACATCCCAACCTTTCTGTCAAAAACTCTGGCCATTTCTAGGACACCTTTGCCAAACTGAAAGAGAAAACAAGAAAAATTCTTTCGTATCTATGTTCTCTCCTCCTCACCAGGAAAAATCCTTAGATGGAGATGGAGTTACATACCTCATTTTTCACACTTGCGTCTGCCCCTTTGTCAAGAAGTAACTGGACTAATTCTTCATGGTTATTCAGCACGGCCACCTAGGAAACAAACAGTGGGGGTGAGCGGAAGGGGGTACCTGGTGGGACAGGCCCAGGACACCCACCAGCAGCACGCTCAAGAGTCAGAGCTGTCTGGGGCCGCTGTGGCTTTGCAGGATGGGTGCATGGACCTCGCTGCACTGCAATGGCAGCTGCAAGGTGAAAGGAAAGGAAATCTGCTTTTCTCCACGTAGGATGTGACCTGACAAGTCCGAGGCCAAACCAGGACAGAGAACAGCACTTCTTTGTTTTGATCCTAAAATGGCCCCAGGGACTGGGGTTGGTAATCCTTCAAGAAAGTTGTCAAAAGACAACAAAAATACTAGAGTGACCCCCCCCACCCACCCAAAAAAATGCTTTGGTGACATCGCCATATCTTAATTCACAGGCCAATAGGGAATACACACGCAACCAAAACCCAGTGTTTTCTTTTTGTTTTTTTGTTTTTCCTTTTTTGCGGTACGCGGGCCTCTCACTGTTGTGGCCTCTCCCGTTGCGGAGCACAGGCTCCGGACGCGCAGGCTCAGCGGCCATGGCTCACGGGCCCAGCCGCTCCGCGGCATGTGGGATCTTCCCGGACCGGGGCACGATCCCGTGTCCCATGCATTGGCAGGCGGACTGTAAACCACTGTGCCACCAGGGAAGCCCCCCAGTGCTCTTATGTGGCTGCACTCACAAGAATTTCTGTTACAGGGGCAGCTCTGACCCTAATTCCACCTGTCAAGCCAGGCTGCTGTGTGTAGCAAGGCGTACCATGAGAGGGGTCTTCCCGTCTTTGTCTTTCATGTTCACATCTGCGCCTGCGTCAATCAGCAGAGAGGCGACCTTCTGGTTCCCCGAGACCGCAGAGACTCTCATGAGCGGGGTCCACCCCGAGCCAGCGTCCGTGGTGTCCACCTGGAGGAGCCACAGGGAGAGTGGCGCTTAGCCCACTTTCTTTTCCTGAAAATCACTCATCAGAAACTTAAAAAGAAATGTCTACTCGCCCAAATTGCCCCTGTTTAGATAGCAGTCTTTCTGGACCTGGTGAGAGTTGATTGGACCGTGATTTCATTCACATTTACACAGTGAGCAGCTGTGCCTGGACCACTTTAGAGGGTGCTGAGAGGCCCCAGGAGGCCCCTCCCCACCCACTGGCATCTTCATTTACATTTTGTCCAAATGGAAAAAAGATGGGACAGAAAAATGAAATACAATCACCTTCTCCTTGGCCCCACGTGAGCCCTGCCTTATTTTCTCATGCCTAACTTTCCTCGTCTGGTTTTTAAAGGGTGTCTGCTGCTTACTTTTAAGCGTCTTTGTAAGCAGCTTTAAATCCCTTCTGGAACAAGACAGTAATATAAACGCCCACCCTGATACTTACCGATAGGTATTAATTTTAAGCAGGAGAACTACAGCCAGAGTAAATACAAAGCAACCAGATCTCTTACTTGAAATACCGTCTGAAAAGTCAGCCAACCTAATGCCTTGTCCAAAATGTAGTTTGCCTGGTAGTAAGATGGGTCATTTCTAATAATCTGCCCGACATTAAGGTCCTTCAGTTTCATGCTTTTTAAGACATATTCTAGAATAATGAAATGTAGATACTGCCTCCTCCAATCCCAACAAAGACCTCATCCATCCGTGAAGAGTGGTACCGAAGCAGACATGTACACGTGAGCACAGACGGATGCACGGACGCGCACACAGGTCTAATTCAGAAGAATTACTTATAGAAGAATTACTCAGAGCTATCTGCAGCTTCAGTATGAAGCATCAGACCGGAATAACAAACAAGGAACTGCCAGTAGGGCCTTAGGACCTTGCAGGTGATTTGTGATTTGTGTGTATGAGATTAGCCACCATTAAGATGTGCAGCTCTTCCTCTTGCAAATAACAAATAACCTTTGGGCAGCAAGCTCCATTATATTTAAATAATAATAAAATAACCACCTCGTACTACAAGGTACTTTATGCATTTTCAATGCACTTCCACACACATTTTCTCTTTTGGTCCTGAGGGTTAAACAGGGATAGCTATTTTTATTCCTGGTTTACAAATGTTTAAACCAAATCTCAGAGAAGTCGAATACCTTCCCTGAGGTCACATGGCTCATTAAATGCAGAAACGGTTCCCCATGCAAATAACTCGCTCTCAGTATAGATCATTCGATTCAAGAAGAGGGTGACGATGCCCCACTTTGCTCCCAGATCCAACCCACTGTCTTCCAAAGCATCGGATCAACCACCTGCCAAGAACAGAGAGGGACTCGTGTTGATATCACCTACCAGCCACACAGAAATCTTTTGTGGACACATTTATGGAGTTCCAGTGCTACAGAAAAAGATGGAATTCACCCCAGATGAGTGTGTCCATAACTAAAGCCCAGAGAGACTACACTTCCAAAATTCCAGTATTACATGTTGATGGCAGAGACCTGCCCTTCTTTCAGCAAAGGACAAACTTCATTTTCAGCTACATACTTTTACTGGGTCCAAAGCATGAACAGAATTCATCATAAACCAAGCAAGAGGAATGTGGCTGTCACCACCACCCAAGGCAGGTGTGGGCCTTAACCACCAAGGCGCGAAGGCTGATACCTCTGACCTTTTGTGCATGTGTCTAAAACAAAACAAGAAAGGTAATAAAAGGGATTTATCTTGATTGAGGTTCTTCCTTCAAGGGGCCCTCTTTTCAGCCCTCTCAAAGCAGCAGCAGGAACCAGTGAGATCCCACAACTTAAGCCTTGCGTCTGCTCAGTCACACTTCAGAGACAAACTAGGACAAATCTACAGACATCTTCCAGGAGACATAACTCCTCTCCTTTCGAGTTTATTTTCCAGGTCATCAGTTTAATTTCTCAGTAGTCTACAGCATCTGGCAATCACAATTGGGAGAGAATTTTGTTCATCATTCCTTATTTCCATGCCCTGAATTTTTTATTTAACTTCTTTGAAATCTTGAACTAAAGTTTTCAAAGTTAGCAGTAGTTACCCTAATGGAGCTAATTCTATTTGCCCATCTTCAAATATCTTTAGAAGAGTCCAAACAACTCTCCTTCTGTTTGCCAAGTAGGATTTGTGCTTTCTGATGACACGAAACCAGAGGCAAACCAGCATGCCTGCTTCAAAGCAAAGACACGAGAGCTGGAATGCTCTATTCTTGATATAGTGTTTGCTCTTTGGAAGTTTTTTTTTTTTTTTTTTTTTTTTTTTTTTTTTTTTTTGG
>NW_006775022.1:446126-497600 GCF_000442215.2 Lipotes vexillifer
TTTTTTGCGGTATGTGGGCCTCTCACTGTTGCGGCCTCTCCCATTGTGGAGCACAGGCTCCGGACGAGCAGGCTCAGCGGCCATAGCTCACGGGCCCAGCCGCTCCACGGCATGTGGGATCCCCCCAGACCGGGACACGAACCCGTATCCCCTGCATCGGCAGGCGGACTCCCAACCACTGCACCACCAGGGAAGCCCGGAAGTTTTTTTTAATGACTAATCTTTAAAGCAAACCCAAGAATAAAAAGAATCTAATTCTAAAAGCAATAAGCAGCAGTATGGCTGTAGGAGTTCTGAACATCTTGGTGCGTCCAGCACGTCCAACAGTATCTGGTGCGTTTTAGAGGCACCATCAAGCTTTGCTGGCACAGGGAATGAACAGAGGAATAAACAAAGAAGCATCAGGTCCAGCTCTGGATTCAGCACTGTTTCATTTTCCCCCACCCGAGATGAACCTCCATGACGATCTGAATCCTCGTTATCATAACAATTCTATAACGATCTTTTTTTTTTTCCCAAGCCTTCAGGAACTTTCTTGCTCGTAAGTCAGAGAACTTTCTCTAGCATTTCTAGGTTCAACTAATCAAAAGACATCCACATAAGGCCCTGCTTGTCCTAAACCCTACAGAACAGCATTTAGGTTCTTAGCTCTACGTGTGTAGTTAACAAGGACAATCCGTACCTCACAGCCGTCCTTTATCATCCACTCAATCACATTGCAGTGGCCTCCATCTGCAGCCCAGTGCAGAGCTGTACAGCCTCCTAGGTCTCTAGTATCCCAGGAAGCACCGTGCCTTCGGAGGTATTTCACAACATCTAGGTGTCCTGCGTAGCACGCAAGCATTAGACTGCAACACACAGCAGAAGAAGCATTTGGCTATAAATGGGGTCTCCACACTCAGGTCTGCATTTACCCTCCCTGGATTAAACCTAAGAGAGAAATCCTAATTTGGGTGGAAAAGCCATGAAAATTACTCACATAAAATGTATGTGTCTATCAACTGATGAATAGACACATTGTGGTATATCCATACAATGGAATATAATTTGGCCGTAAAAAGGAAGTACTGATATATGCTACAATGTAGATGAACCTTAAAACATTATGTTAGGGGCTTCCCTGGTGGCGCAGTGGTTGCGAGTCCGCCTGCCGATGCAGGGGACACAGGTTCGTGCCCCGGTCTGGGAAGATCCCACATGCCGCGGAGCGGCTGGGCCCGTGAGCCATGGCCGCTGAGCCTGCGCATCTGGAGCCTGTGCTCCGTCCGCAATGGGAGAGGCCGCAACAGGGAGAGGCCCGCATACAGAAAAAAAAAAAAAAAAAAAAAAAAAAAAATAAAAAAAAAAAAAAAAAAAAAAATTATGCTAAATAAAAGCCAGACACAAGAGGCCACATAAGATGATTTCATTTACATGAAATGTCCAGAATAGACAAATCCATAGAGACAGAACTAGCAGGTTAGTGGTTGCTGAAGCTGGAAGGAGGAGATGGTAAGTGACTGCTAATGAATATAGGGCTTTTTTCTGTGTTGATGAAAATCCTCTGGATTTATACAGTGATGGTGGTTACACAACTTTGTTGATATATTTTTAAATGCTGAATTGTACATTGTAGCAGAATGAATTTTATGGTATGTGAATTATACCTCCAAAAAATGAATAATCACTGTAATAGAGTAAAATGTTGGATTTAAAAACATCTACCAGTCCATGATGATATTCATAAAAGAGAAAGAAAAAAATCTCATTGGACACTATTAGAGATAACTATTAAACCAATTCCTTACTCTAAATATTGGTACTTAAATAAACATTTATGTTGTCTCTATAGAATACAATGTAGTCCATCCCCAGCTGATGAGGGAAAGCTCTTGTTAACAGAAGACTACACAGCTAATAAATATGGGAGGAATCATGGAATTAGAAAATCACTTTTCGCCAAGTCCCAATTAAATAACTGATTCAGGCAAGGATCACAGTAGATGCTAAAATTTTTGGATGAACGTTTAATGGAGAACAGGATATTCACACTGTACTGAATTTCTAACCCATAGATTATTTTCTAATTGCAATGGGAAGCTATATCTTCACAAAGGAAAGACTTAGCTGTTACATGCTCACCAAAGGATGAGAAGTAGAATCACCAACTGAGGGCAACCTGCATCACAGGCCTGACAGAGGCAAACTGAAGCCACAACACCAGCTCTGAAGTGCTCTTGCTAAAAATGTTAACCTGAATCCAATCAAGCCTTTAAACCTAATTTTAACTTTATTGGAAACAATGAACAAGTTAAATGCCTCCTTCACACCTAGGAGACAACTGAGCAGATCAAGAACATAGGGCATCCTCTAAGATAATTGATCCCGTCTCCTCAAAAGTCATTGCTATAAGAAAAAATTTTTTAAATAAAAAAGAGACAGAGGACCAGTTACACACACACACAGGCTTTTTTTCACCTTCAGTCTACTGATGGGAAGCATTAAGAAATTTCCTGATCTAGACATCCTTACCCTCCTGCATGATCCCTTAGCTAGGATGGAAGAGATACATAAATGTCTTCACATAAAGACGTACAAATAGCTTTCTTTCTATCAGATTTTATCAATAAGGCTATCCTCTGTAGCTTTCCAGCTTCCTCTCTGCTGTGGAAAAGTTCAAAAGTTCAAGGTTATTATCAGTACCTAGAAAATCTGAACAAGCTCATTGGTAGAACAGACAAACCACAGAACCTATTTTGGAGGTGATCTTTTAATAAATTTTCTAATTTCTTGTACGGATATTGGCTATTTTGGATGTTCTACTTCTTCAGTTGATTTTGATGGTTTAAATTTTCTCTTAAAAAGTACCCATTTCAATGATTTAATCAAATCTATTTTAGATGCAGGTGTACCACTTTCTTTTCATGCTTAAATTTGCTCTATACTGTTATGATCCTTTCAGATTTCTAATTTTTTCTTTCCTCTGAGATTTACAAAATTGGTCCATTTTATTGTGTAGCTTTGGTTTAAGAGGTAGCTCTTACATTTCTCAACAATTTTATAATCAATTTCTACTTTTTAAAAATTCTTCTTTCATACCTCTCAAGTTTTCTTTTTTCTTTTTAAAATGGCACTATTATTTTTTCAAACTTCTTGAATTGATGGCTTAGTTCCAAAAATACCTAAGAGTTATTTGAAAAACTACTGTTTGAACTTAAGTGATTTTTTCAGTGTTACTAAAATCTACTGCTGCACTATGTTCAGAGAGTGTGGTAGGTAGGCTTTCTGGTTTTAGAAGTTGATGTCCTCTTTGTGGCCTCTACCATATTTGATCAGTGTTTTGTAGCTACTCCTTACATACTAGTTTGCAGTGCATAAACCTTTGATCGGCATACATCACGTGACTATAAGCTCCTTGAGCAAAGGCTTTGCATTTTATTCACTGTTCTACCCAAGTGCCAAGCACAGAGCCTGGCATGTGGCAGTCATTCAATAAATATTGGTTGATTTGAATTAATTCATTAAACTTAATTCCTAGATTAGTGATTATTTTTATGTCTTTCTAAAACATTCTCTCATCATTGTAAGAACAAGTTTCCAAGTATCATGTTCTTTCCACAAACTTCTCCTGCAAGGCACTCAGCCCTTTCACCTCAGGGAAGTAACTGAGTTGTATCTTTGTGAATGCCTTTTGCTTCCTTGGAAACACCGAAGACTTCTAGTTAACAGAGTCAGGCGATATGCAATGAGAGCCCTTAGGGAGGTACAAAGGGCCACAGGCACTTAAAACCAAATGCCCAGCACACGGCTGGAGAAAGCTGCTTGAGTAACTATCACTTACTGAGCGCTTAGTGTCTGCCGGGCTCAAGCTAGGGAAGGCAGATGCATTATAATGGATATCCCCCAAAATACCCTGTTGAGTGGAAGAATAAGTGGACAAGTGAATAAGCCAGTTTTTGAGTTGCCATCGCTCCTTTGAGACCTATCACCTCTCAGGACTGTCAAAAGAAACGAGAAAATATTTGGGTAAATCAAAAACCCAAGCCTAGTAACACAAGTATGGGGACAGCTTAGGGCATGTTCCATACCTACCTGTCCTTGCCACTTCCATTCTGCAGATTCACATCTGTGCCATTAGAAACGAGGATTTTCACAAGCCTAAACAAGACAAATTTCAGAGTCGCTGGATAAGCAGCTTTGATGAATAGGAACCCACGATAACCCAGTAAAAGTGAACGACTCTATATTTAAGACCTGTCCTGGCAACTCTCTCTTCTCCATCTTCAGAGGCAGCTGGCTTTAAAGACAGGGCATTACTAAAGCAAGAAACTGCCTCTCCACACCAAAAAAAACAACAACAACAGTTTTTTACCCTTTACGTGAATTAGTCATTGAAAACAAAAAACTATACCACATGAAACAAGTTAGACTATGAAACTAACTCACTCTCACTTTAATGACCATTGGAAATACATTTTCAAATGGCAGAATCTAATGAAAATCCATTTCTATTTCTTTAAAAATGGCATTTTAGTTAAATATAAATATGTTGGAAAAAATAAGCTCTTAGTATTTATGTGTATCTCCGTGAGGAGGAGAGAAAATATTGAGTCAGTGGAAATTATATCTGAGCAACCTATCAGGGAAATTTGTTTTCTAGAATGAATATCCCTCCCCTTTCTTTTTTTTAAAGAAATTCACATTCTAATAACCAGTTTTCCCAGGACATATAAAATACCTTGCAAAATGTAATTAAAATGGCTATCTCTCTTCCTTATCACATGATTATACATTTTTATACCCTCTCCTGCATGTTGTGTGACTTTATGATAAAAGCAGCTGAACTTCTGTTCAGCCCCTACATGGCTCAATTTTGGAAAGAGAACTGAAGCTGGGTTCCCCCACCCCCACCCCCGACGGCCCTTCCCCTCCCGTCCCCATCCTGAGAGGAGCCTTTGGGAGGAGCGAGGGGCTCAACCCCTCCCTAAGGGATGCAGAGGGAAGAGCCATACCTGGTGTATCCTCTCTGGGCAGCGACCATCAGAGCAGTAAAGCCAAACTTATTGGGAACATCAACCTTCACGTTGCTTGGGGGAAACAGAGGGAAAAAAAAAGAGATGAACGTGCCCACACAGCTCCCTGTGAATTCACAGCTGACTTCTCTTTCAGGGCACAGGTGGTTAAAATGGTTCATTTTCCTGAAAATTCCAGTTCTTTCTGCGCCATTAAGTTTTTGTTGTCTTAGACTGCCCTGCCTAATGTTTTAAAGGATTCAAATTCACAAGGAAAGAAGAGGAAATTGCTGTAATTTCACTTAAAATAGGCATTTCCTTCAATTCAGAACCATTACGTAGTCTGCTAAAATCCTCTACGAAGAGCACGGCCCCTCTAAACTAGCGGGGGACACAGTGGCTTCACTGCAGGCTCTCAGCTCCACCCAACACGAGCCTGGTCCCCACTGCACCCACTGGGCATAAAGCACTGCTGCTCAAAGAAGAAAGCCCAGTTCTTCGGGCTTCCCCGGTGGCGCAGTGGTTGAGAGTCCGCCTGCCAATGCAGGGGACACAGGTTCGTGCCCCGGTCCGGGAAGATCCCACATGCCGCGGAGCGGCTGGGCCCGTGAGCCGTGGCCGCTGAGCTTGCACGTCCGGAGCCTGTGCTCCGCAACGGGAGAGGCCACAGCGGTGAGAGGCCCGTGTACCGCAAAAACAAAAAAACAAACAAACAAACAAAAGAAAGCCCAGCTCTTCAATAGCAGCT
The DNA here is from genome assembly GCF_000442215.2 of Lipotes vexillifer. NCBI lineage: Eukaryota > Metazoa > Chordata > Mammalia > Artiodactyla > Lipotidae > Lipotes > Lipotes vexillifer. The sequence continues at coordinate 451,866 of NW_006775022.1, forward strand.
TAGAAGCTGTGGTGTTTTTCGGGAACCTTCTCCAATTTACAGAGCCTCAATTCACACATGTCTTCTAAGGCACAACTCAACTACCAATTCAAAAACGATCTACATAACGTTGTCCTGTTTTCATTTGGGAGACAGCTTCAAGTATCTCCTTGGCGGCAACTGTATTCAACATCTTCCCTCTAGGGTTTTATCAGCCTTTTGAGTTAGAAACAGCTGATTTAGTGATTCCTTAATTTCATCAGGAATTAGACGCGGGCATTTAGGGGCAAAATTTGCCTAAATGCTACAGCATATAAGCAAGAGTCATAAGTTATTTCTGGGAAGAATATATGACACCCAGACTTGTCATATCTGTTTTCAATGTTCATTAAATAATGACAAAATATACCATTTACATGGGGCTGTCTACGGTCATCTTTATGAGCCATGCTGCACTCACACCAGTCACCTGAGATCAATTTTGGAGCCAGTTTCAAAGCTGTGGGCAATTTTAGGAAAATCAAGTTAAGCTGCATGAACGCATTTCTAAACACTTACTGGGCATTTAAAAAAAATTTTTAAGTTTTTAAAAGGCAGAGCTCTCTCACCCTCCTTGTAGTATTCGAAGCAGCAAATCTTCATCGTTCACGTTGACAGCTCTATGCAAGTGTTCACTACTTATGGGTTCTCCTGAAGAAAGTAGATGGAAAGCAGTCATCCAAAATATAATGAAAGAAGGTTCATTCCAGCTCTATTCCTCCTGTGGCCTTGAGTGGATGTTCATGTTCACCTTCAAGAAGGCACTTGGCAATTCCGCTGAGTATCTCTTACATGACGTACTCCACTCCTACTGAAAATAGACCTTGTTTTCACATATTAAGAGAAGAACATTTAGACTGTCCTAAAGGCTTGGGACATTTTCAAGTTATGAAAGTACTGCTGTGTGGATGTTATTTTGATATTTGAAAATAATCCTTTCAGATTTCAGAAGACATAATAAATGTCCCTTATGAGCAAGGGAAAGCTCCACCATTGTCACAATGTGCTGGTTTTGTTTGCCAAGGAGTCACTAAACTATGTGAACAACAAACGAAAAAAGACAGACTGCTTTAACATTGGAAATCCACAATTTCAGTCCTTCCCAGGAACATTACATTCACGTTGGCCTTGCCTCCTCTGAGCTTGTGGAGGCAGAAGGGCTCATACCCAGAGAGGTAGAACATTGTGAGAAAGCCTGATTGTGGGAGCGAGCCTGCCAAGTGGAGAAAAGCAGGCGAGGGATTCTGAGAAACAGTAAAGGAACAATGGAAGAGGGGCAGCCCTTCGTGCACGAACTCCTCGTGGAAGAGAATGGGGCAGGAGTCCAAAAATGAGCAGTGTGTGAGCTCAGGACCAAGTGAAAGAAGCCCGTCCATCAGGATGTTTATTTCATGGTTTCATTTGGTTCACCTTCCCTGACATTCTGACTTTTTGGATGATTAGGATTAAGTTTAAATGAAATAATACAAGTGAAGTGCTGGACTAGCACCTGTACGTCGTAAGTATCTGTTGTCAAGGTGATAGTAACAGAGCAGCAGCTGCCCTGGTCCTGGGCAGCCCACCTTTCTCTCCCGCCTGCTGCCCAGCCCCCTCCCACACTTAGCACCCTACCCGCCTGCACAGGCAATGAGCTGATAATCTCTGGCTTCGGCCATCTCAAAAAGGCTCATTCACTTATTCAACAAATTTGTTTCATTTTTTGTTGGTGGTGGGGTTTTTCGGCCGCACCATGTGGGATCTTAATTCCCTGACCGGGGATCAAACCCGTGCCCCCCAACAAAGGTTCATGTATACCTTACATGCCTAGTCTTGACACTGGGAGCCCCAGAGAGAATGAGACACACATGTCCCTCTCTTGCCCTTCACACTGCAGGGCCCACTTTCAGCTGTTACTATTCTCAACCCTGAAAGAAAACATCCCCTCCACTCTATCCTCCCACCGCACCCCAGACTACCCCCTGGGCCTCACCCCGCCCCTTAACCTCCCTCTTACAGTCTGGCCTGCAGAGGCCCCTGGCCGTCTCAGCCAGCGGGGAAGTAAAATTCCCAGTCCCTGCTCCTCACGGTGGAAAAACTCTGAGACGCCAGTTCCCAGGCACAGAAGCCGATTTTCTCCTGGTTTCCTTGGAGGATTTTTCGCTGGACAAAGTACAAACCGGGAAACAGTGGGGCAGAAGAATGAAGAGATCCCTGTCAGAGTGACCTTTAGCTGATACCCTTTTCTTCTGTTCTGGTAAAAATAAATTCAAGCCAAGTTAAAATTGTTTTGAAATAACAATTTTGTCTGCTTGAGCTTGCCAATCTCCTCAAGATGTCTTAGCTATATTATACTTCCTTTTCATCATTCCATGCATAGTTTTAGACCAAAAGCCTCAAATAAATGTATCATGATAACCCACCAGAGGACAAGGCCCACGGCAGTCCCTGGCCTTCTGAGGGAGGTCATGGCTTTCGCGAGGGGCTATGGGAGGGGGCAGACTTTTGCCCCCTGGAGGACATTTGGTAAAGTCTAGTGACATTTTTGGTTGTCACAACTTAAGGATTGATACTACTGGCATCTAGTGGCTGGAGGCCAGGGATACTCTCTAAACACCCTACAGACACGGGGCAGCCCCAGTCACCAACCACGCAGATGCTGAGAATCCCTGCACTAGAGTCATACGGACTTAACATGACCCATACTTTAGTGGGCAAATGAAACACATGGCAAGTTCCTCTTCCCTCTCGCTTCCCAGAAAGGAGGCGAAGGATGGTGTGGTGGGAAAGTCTTCATTATCCCACCAAACGGCCCCTACTTCTGTGACTCTCAAACATCAATTGCCACTAAAAACACCAAAATAAGTGATTTGCACAGAATCATCTAGAAGGACATAGGAAGCTCATCCTATTTCTACTTAATTTGAAAGTATGGTATCCTAACTAGATCCAATTAACTAAGCTGTCTCTAGAACTTCACATGATGCTTTTAATCGCCTTCAGACCACAAAACAGGGCCAGAAAGGCGGAGTGAGTTGTCCAAGGTCACCCAGACAGGAGGGGGCAACATCAGAGCTCAAAGGGAGGTCTTCCGAAAAGCCACACTCCTTCGTTTGGGGCTTAATAGATGTCGAGGTAGCTGACCAATCCATTCTATGCTTCACTCTTACTAAATTTTGTATACAAGCAGACATATTAAATACACACACATGAACCCCCAGCCCCTGCAAAGTGCGAAGTGCAAGGGGAGGCCTAAAGCTTAGAAAGCTTCGGAAAAGTGCTAACTTCTTGGGATTTGAGGGAAAGCTCTAAAAGCACACGCAGCACCCAGCACATTACGCCCTGACCACCTCAGTCCACATCATCCCTCTTACCTGCCCAGCATGGCCCTCCCGGTACGGGCACTTCCCATCCTACCCAGGGAGCTGTGCAGCGTGCAAATATCAGAATAAGTTCATTTCGCGCTTAGAAGCTCGAGGACCGTGCATAGCAGAGACCAGGGTATCTTGATAGTATGGTATAATTTCAATAAATGTATTGCCTATTCCAGTTTCTGCGAGGGGTCATCAGCGCTCTCCCAACTTATCCTGGGATCAAAGGGACATCTCACGGAAGAGAAGGAAAACAACATAATTGTTCATCATTCCCTGCTTGCTGAGTTCCAGCAAAAGGAGGCAATAACTATCATTGGGGCATGAAAGCTCCTTCTCAGCACTAACTCATTAACCCTCTCAGACCCCTGCCAGGAAGGCAACGAGGTACTGAGGATGACCGCCAGCCCAGAGAGGAGTCAACCGAGGCACGACAGAGCCTCACAGGTTACAGGAATTTGACAGAGAACAGAAAAGCGCAGAGGCTCTTGTTTGCAGGGCAGAGCAGTTCTTTCTACTCCCACTTTAGGCGGGAGTCATGAAGAAGAGAGGGGACATTCCAGGGTGAGCAGAATGTTCCAGTCCTCTGCCCCCGAATCCTTCAAGACATTGTGGGCCTGGCCCAAGGGACTGCTATCAATAAGTGCAATGGAATATGGAAAAGGCAGGCTTTGCCTTTGTGGGTTTGTTTTTCTAATGTTTACCAGGGTGTCACAATTATTACAAATATTGAACGGAGGCTGCCCGTGGTGAGGACGCCCGTCATCGAGCAGGACCACAGGAGGGGATGCCTGGCGAGGGGGGCGGCGCAGAGAGATCTTTGGGAAACCACTGCTCATGCTCTGCAAGAGGGTCATTTAGCTGCACATATCCCGACAGATATTAAAATGTGGTGATAACGCCTTCCTTGGTGGAATTTAAGTCTCTATTAAAAACAGTGAATAAATGATGAGCTCATTGGCAAAAAATATTTGCCAATTAACAAGCAGCAGCTGTTTTCCTTTCTTTTTAAGGGCCCAACTGATTAAAATTGCATGCTGCCTCATTTAAACAAGAGACTCATGTCCTTTACCTGGGGGGGGGGAAGAAAAGGCTGAGCATCCTTTATTCAAAATACATGCTTTTGTGATTCATTAAAGCACTTTCTAACCGAATGCAAATTATCAACCCACAGAAGCATTTTCACTTGTTTTATATAATGTGCACATTTTTAATTCTTTGTTTAGCATGATCTGCCTCCTTACGAGAGTCTGCTTTGGATATGCTAAGAGCAGCAGCCTAAGGCGGCAGCAGCCAGCCAGGAGGGTTACCTGGTCCTTCCCACCCAGGAGAGCGTCCTGAGGTTGAGAGTGCATCCTGGCTGCAGGCACGTGTGCTGTGACCTGACACTCGGCTCCCAGGGCATCACCAGGAGCCTCATCTCCAGCCCACCCTCGTCCCCGCAGGAGGTCTTGTCTGATGAGCCACGGAAGCCATGGACTGCAGTGACAAAGGCCTTGGACCATTGGACCAATTTTCCGCGGCTGCCTCTCAGAAGCCAGCTGAGCAAGGAGAAGGCACACCTGGCCTGCAGGCACCGCCCTCGTCAGCCGACAGACCGAGCGCTGTGATGGTCTCTGCCTTCCTAGAAGAGCTCCAGATGCTGCCCTGACTCCATGTGACCTCTGGCCAAAGGCCCAGGAGCCCCTGCCCTGGCTTTGATGTGGTATTCAGGATCCTAGGGTCCACCTACCACAACTGGCTCTATGCCCAGTTCACCCTCACCCGGCAGGTTCAGGGGGCCTCTCCCCAGCCAGTGGGAACCAGATCCATCTCCCAAGAGACAGGAAGGCAAGCTGAGCCAATCAGACCTCCTCCTCCCCCCAGTACTGACTGGGGGCTTTTCGTTCGCCATCCATCCAACCATTTCTTAAGGATCTTCTATAACTAGACATGACTGACCCATCACCCTGGCCCCTCAGGAGCACGCACGGTAGGTGGAAGACAAAAAAGATGAACGAATAAGTAAAATAAGAGGCAAAGGAGCATTACTAGAGGTGGTGAGACAGCGCTCTGTGCGGGAGCGGAGCAGAGTGCAGAGCAAACAGGGGAAGCCACACGAGGAATGGCCTGGAACAGAGCTCTGCCCCGGAGTGGGCGCGGTAGGCCCAGCAGTGGGGAGGGAGGGCATCCCAGAATGCAGCGGCAGAGCCAGAGGAGTGCAGCAGTGGCTGGGGGTGGGGGGGGACGGGAGGGAGCCCAAAGGGGGCCCGGAGGAGCTGCCCTCCAGAGCCCCTTTCCACACGCTGGGCTGCCTTTGCCCTCTTTTCTTCTGCCCCCTCTCTTCCCTTCTCTGTGCCTTCCCTCAATACACAAAGAAGTAAGGCTCGGTCTGCTGCTCTGCCTTCTTTTCTTGCCCCTAAAAACTCCAGGAGCTCAATATCTCCCATAGAAAAGCAAATGCTTTCACCCTCACCAGATTCAGGGCCAAGCCCTCTTTCCTGATCTGCATCTCTGGAATCGACCATTTCACATCAAAAGTCTCCTCTGAAACTCTATTTCTCCACGGCTAGCTGAGCACTGTTTGGGGGTTGTATATGGCATCACCACCCTCAGCTTTAACTAAATTCTCAGTTCGCTAAACTGAGATCCAATCCCCTAATGCCTTGTTTGCAACGGAAGGTGTTATGAACCAACTCAAAATCTGAATTACCTTTCATCTGCACAAAAATGTCCATCAGTAAATGCCTAAAGGACACAACTGCAAGTCACAGAAAATATATATGTGTGTGTGTGTGTGTGTGTGTATACAAGCCAAATGCTACATTGACTGAAATTTTAAAATAACGTTTAACTCACAAAAATTTTAAATAATGTTTAACTCCCTTTGTGCAATCAAAAAAAGATTTGTCTGGGGGCTTCCCTGGTGGCGCAGTGGTTGAGAATCTGCCTGCCAATGCAGGGGACACGGGTTCGAGCCCTGGTCTGGGAAGATCCCACATGCCGCAGAGCAACTGGGCCCGTGAGTCACAACTACTGAGCCTGCGCATCTGGAGCTTGTGCTCCGCAACAAGAGAGGCCGCAGTAGTGAGAGGCCCGCGCACCGCGATGAAGAGTGGCCCCCGCTCGCCACAACTAGAGAAAGCCCTCGCACAGAAACGAAGACCCAACACAGCAAAAGTAAGTTAATTAATTAATAAACTCCTACCCCCAACATCTTCTTTATAAAAAAAACAAAGATTTGTCTGTATTTTCGGTGGGTGGGTATTTTCAGAAGTGAAAAACACTTCTGACCATTTTAATCTTCACAATATTCTAGGTCAAAGATGGCACTTCATACACACACACCTTCAAAATGTTTTAAAATACCAATCACAGGGACTTCCCTGGTGGCACGGTGGTTAAGAATCTGCCTGGCAATGCAGGGGACACGCGTCCGAGCCCTGGTCCGGGAAGATCCCACATGCCACGGAGCAACTAAGCCCGTGCGCCACAACTACTGAGCCTATGCTCTAGAGCCCACGAGCCACAGCCACTGAGCCCGTGTGCTACAACTGAGCCTGCACTCTACAGCCCGCGAGCCACAACTACTGAGCCCATGTGCTGCAACTACTGAAGCCCGCGTGCCTAGAGCCCACGCTCCACAACGAGAAGCCACTGCAATGAGAAGCCCATGCACCACAAGGAAGAGTAGCCCCTGCTTGCCGCAACTAGAGAAAGCCCGCGCACAGCAATGAAGACCCAACGCAGCCAAAAATAAATTAATTAAAAACAAAAAATCTTTAAAAAAAAGAAAGAAAATACTGATCCCAGAAAATATTTGCACCCTTAGATCTGCCCTGGGCAAAGGATGCGGCCTCTGTCCCCACCTCTGTGTGGGCCCCCTCCCTGCGTCCTGTGGACAGAAGCAGTGCTGTCCACTGTTCCTCACCCCCAGGTTCCCAGGGATCAGACTGCTGTGTCAAGTCTTGACAGATACACTGAAGCTGTCCAAAAGGGACGAAATGCTGAGTGGTCCTCTCACCTGAGGTCGCCCGGGGCCAGCCTGTTTCTCCGCGTGGGAATCCTTGCTCGGCCCGCACCCCTCTGGCCCATTTCCTGAGAAAGGTGACTCCATCCTTTTTTTTCTGAACGTGCCCTCCCAGGGAAGCGCTGGCACAAAACAGCTCTTGCATTTGTTCAAGCGTAATTCAACCTCCCTTATGCGACAGCCAAGCCCGGCCAGTGAACAATGTTATCACAGTGCTTAGAAATGGAACGGTTTCTGTTTCCGGTAAGGCCAAGCAGAAAGCAGAATACCTTCACCTTCACATTGCTTGTCACCTTTAGATAAATGAGTTTCGAGTTCTGCATACTCACTGGTCGTAGATACCGAGACCACCGGGCTGTACTCATGCTCTCCGGAGGGGCTGGTGACCTTCAGTCGAAACCTGTACAGGGTCCGTGGGTGCAGACCTTCCACAACATGCTTAGTCGCATATCCCCTAGACGGAAGGAGACACATGTGATGATGACACCAGGTAATCGGGGCAGCGTCCTCTGAAAGGTATTAGAAGAGCAAGTGGAAGGGATTTCTGAGCACTGTCTACCCCCGGTACAGAGCTGACCTTGGTGGCTGTCCGTCTCTCACCCTGGGCTGAACTCTTGAGCATGGAGGACAGGACAGGCATCCACCCCTGCCCGGCAGGTGCCCTCGATGCCACAGCCCCCCACCCCCAGGGCTGACACACAACTGGCTCACGATTTTGTACTTTGGAGAAATGATCACATTAACCCATGATTTTTTGTGTGTGTGTCCTCATATGGCAAAGTTTCACAACTGAAAGCTAAGCTCAGCAGTCCAAGCAGCACATACGTGACTGCTGGGTGGGGTCTTCGGGTGGATGGGCGCCACTTTGTACCTATTGCGGGCAAAATCCCACTGCAGGGAGAGGGCGTGACTGGTCAGAGCCTCCGGGCAGCTGGGGAGATGGGCAGCACAGAAATGACTCTCCCATCATGCCACACAGTCAGGTTCACCTAGGAAAACGTTTGTAGGAAGCGGGTGCTGAACACTTGGAGAACAGAAAACTGATTTGAGGCTGCGATGGAGAAATCTGCAGGCCTCCAGGCAGAAAGACTTGAGTTGGATCGTTTGGAGCGGAAAAACGAGCACCAGGAAACGCAGGCGGGTAGTGCTGCCGGCTCAGGAGAGGCTGAGACCCAGTGAAGGCGCCGAGATCCCGGCCCTCTGGCCGTGAAGCAGGGCCTGGGGGTCTGGTTTTGACTTGCCGCACTTTCTAGGATACCAGGTCTCCAGAGGTCCAAGGAGTTGTATGTCTATCCCAACAGTCCCAAAATCTCAGCTCCCCTTTGCTGCCGAAAACCTTTATTAGCATCTGATTAAATTCCATGTATCTCTTTTCGAAGCCTTCATCTAAATCTTTCTTTCCTTACACCTCAAAGACTTGATCTGTGTGTGTGCAGGGTGGGTGGAGAGGGAGTGCGGATGTACTATCTCCAGCTCTTCTTTCCTGCTTCCACATCCAGCCCAGGCCCTGCCCTCCTCCCTTCAGGACACTCTCCACAGCCCCTTGGATGCCAGGCTTACCACCTTTTTTCCCATTTTCTGTCTATAACTTTCCCTTCATTCTCAGCAGACTTGTACAGAGGCCAGAATCATACTTTGGGGTTCACAACTAATCTTTCAAAAATGTTGATGTGCTACCTAAGTATTTATACATCAATTCCTTTCCATGCAACTCACCAAACCTATCTAGTGCCCACTACCTGGGAGGTGCTGGGCCGGGCTGGGGATGCAGCCCTGGACCAGTTCAGGGCCGAGATGCATCTGTCAACTCTTGCTGATGGGTGCAAGAACAGGGGCAGTCCAGGACAGTGAGGCGTGACAGCTGCATCAGGCTGAAATGACAGCACTGGAGTTGCCATCATTACTGATAAACCCACTGGAAAAGCAGTGTCTCCCCAAAGATGCAGGCACAGTGCCCAGAGTGCATAGAGAGCCAAGCCCACCATTGCTCCAGGGGGAGGCGAACCCTTCAGGACAGTTTAAGATGACCCAGAAAGCCTTCTAGCTCCCAAACTCACCCATCAGACAAGTAACTCCTCTACTGTGAGGAGTGAGTGAGGGGAGAGGGGGCCCCAAAGCATGTCCTTAGCAGAGAGGCCTCTGATGTAAAGTGAGACATGGGGCAAGCAACTTCCAGAACAGACAGGAGGATAGGCAGGGGAAGGAAGGACCCAGGCAGTCTGAGAAAGCCACGTGGACTGGAAGGACAAGGAATCTCAGGGGAATGAATGGTTAGGTGAGAGCAAAGGGTAACTGACAGAAAAATCTAGTGTCGGGCAATCAGGCAGGTCTGGATCTGTGCTCCTGAGAGGAGTCTCAGCTCAGAGACCTGGAGGACCACGTTTGAAAACAGGAAATGTTTTCCAAAGACCCTTTGCCCTTTGTCGATTATCCAAAACGTACAATTTTAAGCTGAAATGAAGTCCAGAATACTAGGAGATCCCCCTTTTCTACATCACAAGTTACTCCAGGCACCAAAACCTAAGTGACTTCTTGGGCAGAGCTCTAACCGAGCCAAGAAGAAGATGGGGGGGGGCGGTGGCACAGGGGACATTGAGGCCCTTCTGACCTTCATCTGTGTTCTCCTGCCCTTCAAGGGTGGATGCAGCCCTCTTCACTGAGACTACCCTTCCTTGAAGCATACTTCTCTCCACCTAAAGAAGCCACGTCAGTCAAGGTGGCCTTTAGCTACCCCTCCCATCCTGCAGCTGCACATACTCTTCCCACCGTTAAGAGTCAAATTCTTCTCCCCTTAAATAGGATGGGATGTGGCAAAGGGATGCTGTGCAATTCTGGGCCCAGCCCTAATATGCCTGGCAGCTTCTGCTCTTGCTCCCTTGGAAGCCAGTTGCCATGTAAAGATGTTCAACTTCCCCACTGGAGGGACAGGTTGCCTGGTGAGAGTCACTGGAAGATGCCAGACAATGAAGGAAAACAAAGGAGCCCGGTCAGCCGCCTAATGTCCCCACTGCCCCAGCAGAGGCATCAGACACATGAGTGACACCACTTGGATCCTTCAGCCCCAAAAGAGCTGCACCAGCCAAAACCACGTGGAACAGAGACTTGCCCTCCCCATGCTGCCCAAATTGTAGGATCATGAGCAAGCATGTATTTTACACTTTGACCAAAACCACTAAGTTTGGGACAGTTTGTTACACAGCAATAGATAACTGATACATCATGTACCAACAACAAAGAAACTATAATAAAGACAATCAGGAAATGATACCGACAGCCTTAAGAAACCAAAAAAACAGAAGTGTTAAAACTAGATACAAATATATTTACCATGAAAGAAAAAGCTCTGAAACCAAGACAAATGTTCAGAAAAACTGCATGGTCTAAAAAAAAAAAAAAACAACAACAACAATAAACTAAAATATAACAGCTTGGCACAAAGTAGTCTTGTGAGCGGGTGGGTTTTATTGTTACATGAGCAGAGGTGCATAACTATAGCTATTTGAATCATAGAAACTGAGCCCTCAATTTGTGGCATCTGAAAAGATCTTTAGGAGCTCAGTGAGACTACAATGCTCAAACCTCAATGGAATTTAATTGCCAGGTGGCAAAGACGTAACATAGTTTTAGACCAAAATAAAACTAAAAGTGCCCCCAATAAAATCCAACGGTGCTAAACATCGTAAGATCACCATGAAGCAAACAGCACCTTCATAACCCCTGGAAAGATAAATTACAGAACTGTCTGAGAAAACAGATACCACTGGGCACAGTGATTGGAGGCTGGAGGCTCTCACAGCATCAGTAGAGTGGCCCCATGGAGAGGACCAGAGACACAGCTGCTCACTAGGGTCCTCCACGACTACACTGCAGACACACAGGGGTGACACCAACTGCGGCACAGACACAGGGACATCTCAGAACAGCTGTGTATCGAACGTCTGGAGATGCACTTCTTTACACGGCCCAGGCATGGTAGCTCAAAGGATGAAGCAATCTTAGAACTTTTCCGAGTTCTATTTCCAGTAGAGGAAATATATCAAAGTGTAAAGCATACCATTATTTCCGTTATCGGCCAAAGCAAATATTTGATGCAAGAGCTGAGCAAACATGAAACATAACAAAGTAAGTACTGAAATGCCCAGAGACTCAGTTCCCAGACTTCTCTTCTCCCACTATGTTTCACCCCCAGCTTTCCAATCCCGCCACCTGCTGATGACTCTGAAATCCATTTCTCCAGCCCAGACTCTCCCCTGGCTGGTTCTTCCCCAACTGCCTCCTTGATGTCTCCACCTGGATGCCTGATCGTCCCCAAACGAGCTTCCGCTGCATCCCGAGTCTCCGTGGTTTGAGCTGCTCAGGCCAAAACCTTGGTGCCACCTGTGGAAAACTGGATTTTGTTCACAGGTACTTGGAGCCCTCCCAAGGACTCTATATCCCAGTGCTGTGGAGCTCAGACGTGGCAGGACTTGCTCTGAGCAATGAAATATAAACAGAGGTGCAGTGTGTCATTCCGGGTGGAAGCTTCAAGAAACGGGGAGCCCCAGTCTCTGCCTCTGCTGGCACCATGAGTAGCCACGTTCAGGCAGAGGCCACTCCACCAGCCTGGCCACACACCACGGGTGTTCCGTGTGGGAAATACACGGCTGCCGTTGGGAGCCACTGAGCTTCCGGAGCTGCTGCTTCCTGCAGCCCAATGGGGCCGATCCTGAGATGCTACTGATGCCCCTTGACTACCCTCTTTCTCTCTCATCCCATATCTGGTGCACCAGCAAACTCTTCAAATCTATCTTCACAAGCCCTCATTTCACCACTTTTCGCACTCTGTTCTGTTATCTCCCACCTAAATTATTGCAGAAGCTTCCTAGTTAGCCCTCCCTGCTCTGGCCGCCTTCCCTCCTCACAGCCTGTCCTCCACTCAGCAGGCAGAGTGACCCTCACGAAGCATATGCACCAGACCCCTCCCCAGTTTATCAGTGTCCAGTGGCTTCTCACCTCACAGAGTGACAGCCCCCAAGACCCGTCCCCGCGCTGGCCCCACCCCATTACTCATTCACTTCACTCCTCAGTGTTTCTGGAACGCCAGGCACGATCCCACCTCCGGACACTTCTGCCCGCTGTGTCTTCTGCCTGGAATATTCTTCCAGATACTCATGAGGCTCCAGACACCCCTCACTTGCTTTACACAGATTCACCTTCTCAGTGAAGCCTTCTTTGCCTCCACTCCAAGCCCCCAACTATTCTCCTCTGCTTTGCACTTGGTACTTAACCACCATCTGACACACTATATTTTTACTTATGTATCTTATTTATTGTCTGTCTTCCTCATCACGAGGGAGGAATTTTTGTCTGTTTGTCTAGTGCTGTATCCCCGGCATCCAAAACAGTGTGTGGCACATCGTAGGTGCTGACTGAATGAATGAAATGCATGATAAGGGTACCAATTATCATAGGAATTTAGAGGGGCAGATAATAGGAGAGTAAAGGGAGCTTCTCAGTCGAGGTAGAATCTGACTTGGGTGGAAGAAAGGATGGAGCAGGAGAGATTTGTCTGAACAGAGAAAACAGCTGAACACACATGCAGGAGAAGCCAAGGCATACTAGAAGGACAGTAAAGCAGATTTCGTGGAAAGGTGTATGCCCAGAAATAAGAAACAGCAAGAAAGGCAGGTTGTGGGCAAACTGTGAAGGGCATCAAATGTTAGTGTAAGGAGTTGGACCTTCATTCTTCAAGCAATGGAAACCCATCGAAGACAATTTGACAAAAGGAAGATTAAAAAGAAAATTAACCTAGCGAGATAGAAGGAAGGGAGAGAGGGCAATGGCCAATTCATTCAATCAGCAAATAAGCTACACGGTTGTAGCACCTGGGGATTCAGCAGTGACAAGTCAGAACACAGATCCTACTTGCGTCCTAGTAGGGGAAATGCCGCAATCTAACAAGGGAAAGCATAGAAGGGATGTGCAAAGGGAGAACTCATGAAAACTATATATAACTGGCTGTGAGGAGAGCCCGCGTCAAAGACAACAGCACTGATTCAAGACTGGCTGTTGGAGAGGATGAACAGAAGCTGACAGGTCAAAACGAAGTTCTTAAATCCACAATCCCAAGGTCAGATAGTCTAGATGATCGCTTTTTCAAAGAAAGGCATTTGCTAGTTTTAACGATGCACCTAGGGAAAAGCGATATAATGGCGAAAAGAGGTCAGGATTAACACAGTCTAACTCTGCCACCTAGTGTCAAGGTTTGTGCTAATTCTCTGAGGGAAAGTGAGCATCTCACAACCTCGCTTAGAGTTGGGGGCCTGAAAGCCTCGCTGCTGGCTCTGCAATGCCAGGCCACCATCCAGACGAGTTCCCGGGCCAGACAGCACTCAGGTCTCTGGGGGAAACATAACAACACAGAGACACACAGGCTGGAGGCCAGTGGACATGGCTGATCACCCAGCAAAGGAGAAGTGGAGACACAACGGAGCACCCAGGACAGCCCCACCTAACCTGCCCAAGCATGGTTTGTGGTGCAAGAGAAACACGGGAAACAAAATACCTTTTTCTCTCTCCACAGAAATACTTGTTATATCATCATTCATGCTTTTGGGTGGAAACTACTTACCAGAGAATAACACATGACATGACATGATTAAAATAACACTTCAAGTAGTCGGGCCAGGAATTATTTTCATATGGCAACTACATTTCAGGTAAATGCATGTTTTCTTTTCTAGGTACAAAGAATCGTTCATCAAATCGCAGGGATACCATGGTTCAGGTAACAGTCGAAGCCTGCGTATGTACCCTCACATCAGCACCCTTACCACAACGCCACCTGGAGAAAAGTCCAGCAAAGAGCTGCAACTGTTCCCTGACTGCAGCAGTGCCAGGATGCCGGCTGTGATATTGCCCTACGGTTTTCCGTAATGTTACCGCTGGGGAAAATGGTAAAAGGTACCTGGGATTTCTCTGTATTATTTCTTACAGCCAGATGTGAAGCTACAATTATGTCAAAATTAAAAGTTTAATATAAAACCGTATCTGCATCTCATTCCTAGTCTTCTTCCTAAAACACAAAGGCTGTCAAAGGAAGAAATAAGGATTGAAGTGAAGGCTAAGAAAAAAAAATGACTTCTTGATTATTCCTGTTGCATTCATTTATTTATTGACACAACAAATATTCTGAAGGCCTCCTATGTGCTGACAGTGTCTTGCAGCTGGGGAAAGAGCCTTAAGCAAGCAGGAATCTTACCTGCTTCTCGTGGAGTTTAGATGATGGTAGGGAGACAGAAAATGAACAGTAGACAGTAAAATGACTCTGGCAGAGCTAGGTTTCACAATGCAAATGAAACAAGGTCATGGCAGAGAGGACAGCTGGGTGGAAGAACGCCTACTTCAGGTGGCCTTTTGAGGAGGGGCCAGTATTTGATATAATATGTGCATGGTGTAAAGGAACCAGCTGTATAAAAATAGAAGGAAGTGCATTCAAGGAAAAGGCACAAAAGACAGGTTCTGATGGAGGCTGAGAAAGGTAGCAGGTTGGTTGGAAAGACTTAACAAGGGAACAACTTCCCGAGGTCCGGGAAGCTGTCACATCTGTGAACAGAACAGCCTGAGCGGAACCTCATCTGATTTCATCCAACTCTCCTTTGATTCTGTCTCTACGTTTTGGATTTTTTAAATATACCATTAGAATATTTCAGAAGCCTAAGGGGCTCTCAAAGGTCTAAGAGGTTTAATTTCAAAGTGACTGCTCACCCTTATTTTCCAAAATTCATCACTCATGAAAAGAATGAATGCAAATGATGCTGACTCATTCCTTCAATTTCACAATGAGTCTTCTTGGAGACAATAGAAACCATTCCAGCTAATCAAGAAATCAAAGCAAAATGTTAAGCAGTTCAACGTTGCACCTACGTATAAATGATACCGTAAGTGTGCATTCTGGGGTCTTCTGCTTCAATAGAAAACCTGAACCATTGCTCCTGGGGTCCCTGCCGCTTGACTTTCTTCTCCAGATCCCAGTATAATTCAATGCTGTGATGAGTCACTTTGCCCACAACAGGTGGATGAGGCTTTGAGGATGGTGTGATTTCTAAAAAGATAAAAATTTAGAAATGAAAAAAGATACAGTATTTCAGGACTCTATTTCCATAAGGAAGAAAGATCAGCTGAGTGCATTAGAGCTACTGGAAAATCAAACCGTGTTTTCCTATACGTCAGGCACACATGTGAGTATTCCGCCGTGTGGCTTGAAGAACATCAGAAAAGCATGAGTGATAGAAAATTTGGGTGATGCAGTGAGTTACCACATTCGTCAACGAGCAGATTGTACCATACCCATTGACATCATACTTCACTCATGGACCCTTCCAAAAGGTTACTTAACTTACAGAATTAGATTTTTCTTTGAGCTGATGAAACGCAGTTTGCTGCTATCATCCTTCAGTGATCTGGCTGGTAAACAAAGCCAACAGACAAATGATATTGCTGGTCCAAATATTTGTAATACAGATGACAAAGTGTTGATATCTGTTCTATATAAACAGCTCTTACAAACTAACCAAGGAAAAACCCAAAGGCTAATAATATCAATCAGGCAAAAGACAAGCAGTAGACAACACAGCAAAAATAACCAACATAATGTCCAAAAAAGGCATTTATATTCCCTAGTGGCTGCAGAAAATGATGATAATTAGATATAACTTTATATACTGTCAGACACTTAAAAAGAGATGTAACTGTTAGAAGTGACAATGTCAGGAGAGGACACTCATACATTGGTGGTGGTGAATTCTAGCCTTTTTAGAAAGCAATCTGGAAGCACCAATTAAAATTAAAAATACATATGCCCTCCTCTCCAATCATGCCACTCTTGGTAAACTCTCCTGCCGAAATCTGAACACACAGGGACATATATACGAGGACATTAACTATTAAAGTTTTTTAGCCATTAACAGTGAATAGGAGATGACCCATTAATAATAGAATAGTCAAATAAATGAAGATATGTCCATAGTATGGAATATTACACAGGCTTTAAAAATAAATTAGTTCTATGCTAGATGCCTTGAGAGGATCTCCAGAAGGTATTGTTGAGGGAGAAATCAAGATGCGGGGAAAAATACAGGATACAGGATATCCCATTTCTGTAAAAGCTGGCAGGGGGCACAGCACGCACCGAGCTGTTCGGCATCCAGTTGTTCTGTTTCATGTTAGTTTTGTCTCCCTTGCTAGATTTTAAATTCCTTGAGGGCTGGATCCATGACTTTCTCTGTCCCTCAGGGTCTTTTAGGCCTCAAAAATGTTATTGATATCTGGAGAGAACACTAATTAGAAAAGATACATGTACCCAATGTTCACAGCAGCACTATTCACAATAGCCAAGACATGGAAGCAACCTAAATGTCCATTGACAGATGAATGGATGAAGAAGATGTGGTGTATACACACACACATACACACACACACACACACACGAATATTACTCAGCCATTAAGAATAATGAAATAGTGCTATATGCAGCAACATGGATAGAACTAGAGATTATCATACTAAGTGAAAAAAATCAGACAAAGTATCATATGATATCACTTTTATGTGGAATCTAAAAAATGATACAGGTGAACTTGTTTACAAAACAGAAATAGACTCAGACGTGGAAAACAAACTTATAGTTACCAAAGCGGGTAGAGGTGGGGAGGAGAAATAAATTGGGAGTTTGGGATGAACAGATACACACTGCTATATATAAAATGGGTGAACAACAAGGATCTACTGTATAGCACAGGGAACTATATCTGTGGAAAAAATCTGAAAAAGAGTATATGTACGTATTTATATATGTATAACTGAATCACTTTGCTGTATACTTGAAACACAACACTGTAAATCAATTGTTTTCTAAATGTCTTGCTTTACCACGTTTGCAGCTGACTCCCACCGACCCTGGGCCCTCCTGCAGCGCAGCCCCAGCACAGACTAGGCTGCCTTGATCTTGCCGGCGCCAGGCCAGGAGGAGAGATAACCACCACGTTCCCTTACGTTCAGATCCCAGAGATACACACTAGCAGACAACCTGCTGGCTCATTCTTTCCAACTTTATTTTGCTGATAGTTATTGAAAGCATGGCTTAATGGAATTGGAGAAACCTCGGTTTGAATACATGCTCTGAAACCCAGTCGAAAACACCTCACAGTGGTTTTTGTTTTTGTTTTTGTTTTTGTTTTTTGCAGTACGCGGGCCTCTCACTGTTGTGGCCTCTCCGGTTGTGGAGCACAGGCTCCGGACGCGCAAGCTCAGCGGCCATGGCTCACGGGCCCAGCCGCTCCGCGGTACGTGGGATCCTCCCGGACCGGGGCACGAACCCGCGTCCCCTGCATCGGCAGGCGGACTCTCAACCACTGCGCCACCAGGGAAGCCCCCTCACAGTGTTTTGTGATAAATAAATAACATATATGAAGTATCTAAATCAGTTATGGAATATTTCAGGCAATGGTATCCTACGCAGCAGCTAAAAGAAAGAAGTTCTACACTCAAACCTCAAATGAGTATGTGAAAAACACAGGTTCAAAGGATGCACTACGTTATTATACTGCTTATGTAAACTTTTATAGAACCTACAACACTATATATTATTCATGAATACATAGGTATGTAGTCTAAGTTAAAAACACTGATGGGGAGAATGTACACCGCCAGGATAGAGCTCTCTCGCAAAAGTCAGGGAAAGGATGAGGTATGCTCAGGTAGGGAAGGTGACTTACCACTGTATTTGTAAGGTTTCATGTCGTTAAGAATTTAAGGCATTTATGGCAAAATTTTAACATTTGCAACCTATGTGGTACATTGGGGTATGTGCTGATTTTCAATTATTTTCGTACGTTTGCAATATTGACTTTTAAGAAATAACTATAAAAATAAATGCTATACATTGCTCTTATGGAGCTGTTGGTTTTCTTAGTGAAACCTGTTTCAGTGTTCTAAGTACTAATTAACGCTGTGGGGAGAGGAATTAATGATCACATACCACGTGTCAGACATGGGTCTTTCAACATGACTCATCTCATTTTGTCCCAGCAACTCTGGCTGGGGAACATAATGGTGACTCACACCCTTACATTATGACACTGTCGCTGAGCAACTCTTTTTTTTTCTCTTTCAGAGCCCCGTAAAACCATTCAAAGACCAGGACTGGTAGACTCTTGTGGATTACCCTCAGTATAAGTAGAAGCTGGATAAAATTTCTATTCCAAAGACATCTAGCTTAGAAAACTGGGATTAACATATACACACTACTATACAGTATATAAAACAGAGAACCAACAAGGACCTACTGTATAGCACAAGGTACTATACTCAATATCTTGTAATAAGCTATAAGGGAAGTGAATCTGAAGTATATATATGTACACACATGTATAACTGAATCGCTGTGCTGTACACCTGAAACTAACATGATATCGTAAATCAACTATAGTTCAATTTTATAAAAGAGAAAAATAACAATCCCATTGTAAATTAAGATAGGTAAGAAATTCTAAACGAATGCCAGATCTCCAAAGGGGCCAACCAAATGGTTCACCACAAATTTATATGAGGAATAAAAAGATAGTATTCCCAGTTATGCACGTGTCTCTCATGTCTTCTGCTCTTTACTGATCATTGATACAGGCACATAACCTGAGACCTCTACCTGTTAGCTTGGCACTGGCCACAGATGGTCCACCGCCAGCTGCAGGCTCAGGACAGAGTCAGAGCCCCCCGCTGCGAGTCATCACCCCCTCCAGGTCTGGTACACCGGAAAAGCGGTGGTGTCTAGAAAGTTGATTTATTGTTACTCACTTTTTAAGGAGTGATCCAAGTTTCTCAGACCCACAGCCTCTCCGAGGCTCAGCACCCACGAATGAAAACTGACTGGAGGCACGGCCATCATAGCACGGACTTGGCTGACCCCGAGACACCACTTTGCACCACTTTACTCACCCAGACCCCGAAGGTCAGTGCGCTGACCAGCAATGATGTTCTACGTCTTCTTTACTTTGAGGCACAGCTTATCAAGATGGAGTTCTCCAGCTAGGCAAGAGCTGCTTTGGGCAGAAAACTATTAATGCCACACAGGACCCAGAGGGTCAGCCCATGAGTGAATGTCCCCATCAGGTGAGAGCTGTTGGCTTTCTAGGTGGCCAAAAAATAAATAGGGGGTGAAAGCAAACTTTTGTTTTGGTTTTCAGCCAACCTAGAGTCATTTGACAGGTGTGTTTTAACTCTTACAGCGTTGTGCCCATGTACTGCAGCATGTGTTTTCTCTTTGATAAAAATTCTGGTATTTTTGTCATGACCAGCTAATACACGTATTTGAGGATGTTAGTTTTAGGATGGATGCTAAAATAAACATAGGAACAGGTCACTAGCCAAAGTGCAAACATCACTGTGCCAAGGGAAGAGAGGCCCGGGTCAGCTCCGAGCCTCCAGGAGAGCTGACAGAGGCCCACTCCTGGAAGGAGAACAGCAATGACTACAGTACAAGTTACGGGGCACTTACTCTCTGACAGGTGCCATCATGGATGCTTTATTCATTTAATTTCCACTACAACTCTGTAAGGATTTTTACCATCTCCATTACAAAAAATCTCAGACACAGAGAGTTTAAGTAACTTGCCCAAGGTCACAGCGCAGCGCCTGGCAGAACCAGGGTGAAAACACAGGCTGCCTCTCAGCAACAGAGATGCCATATGCAGACCTGGAGTGAAAAATCTACTACTGGTTAGATCTCCAGATTTCCTCCAGCCACTCATTTTAAATCAGGTTTGACCTGTGAACCCGCTTGAACCCCAAGCATATTTTTAAATGACCAAGAGAACTTAACGAGAGAAAGGGAAGACAATGAAAGCCAGGTGATTGTTTGAATGAATGAAGTGTGGGGATGTCCAAGCAGGAGGAGGGAGCGAGGGCAGCTCCCTCTCAGCCCCGGGGTCAGAAGGCTGCTTGTCTTCAGGGACTCGGTCCATAAAAAGGAAGATAAGATGGTCTAGGAGGACCACAGGAGGCCAAGCAGCAGACAGATTTGGCCACATTCACCTTGACACTGTGAAGTGGGTAGGAAGTCAGACAGGTGCCTCTTTATGTTCAGCATGGAATGCAGAGGAGGAAAGGTCCTCGAACGTGGGTATAACAATTAGAGAGATAACTCATTGATAATCTGAGAAGAGTGTTTGTACCAGGGCAAGGAACAGGGACTATATCAGGAAAGTATGCTAAATTGAGTTTACTACCAACATATGAACAAATTCCTCTATTTTAAATGTTATCCTCTCAAAGAGGGAAGAGATATGGGAACATATGTATGTGTATAACTGATTCACTCTGTTATAAAGCAGAAACTAACACACCATTGTAAAGCAATTATACCCCAATAAAGATGTTAAAAAAAAAAAAAAAAAAAAGGTTATCCTCCTCAAGTTTCACTGTGAAGCTAGAATTGCAAGGGGAGGTAAGTATATCTAGGAGGACAGCCCTGACTCACTCTACCCTGGGATGAACCTACTGGCTGTTTGACAAGTAATAATACATCTTTCCTAAAATGACTACAATCAACATTTTGAAAAACTCAAAAGCTCACCTTTTTGCTATTTCTTTGTTTAACCAGGATGTTTATATCCACATTTGTATTTATATTTATCTAAGTAGAAACGCTATTTTGGGAATGTTTTCATAAGTTTTATAAAATATATATACAACATACCCACAAACACATATTCGTAGACACAATTTAGATTTATATAAAAGTTTTAGAACTCTATTTTTTCCTGATTATAAGTATCAGATCTTTTAAAAAGTGCTTTTGCTTATTTAAGTCTCATAACCAGTATCCACATTTAGCCAATCACATAATTTTATGTCAAACTCAGGCTTAAAGTTTATTTGAAACTTTCTATAGATTACTGACAAAAAAGTGGGGGAAAAGTCTTACTTTCAATTTTGCATCTTTACTTTAACAACTGATAGGCTCTTTCCATCATGACAGATTTTTTTAACCTTAAAAGTTTTTCATTTCGTTTCATTTGTTGAGACGCGGATGGATCTAGAGACTGTCATACAGAGTGAAGTAAGTCAGAAAGAGAAAAACAAATATCGTATATTAACGCATGTATGTGGAACCTAGAAAAATGGTACAGATGAACCTGTTTGCAGGGCAGAAACTGAGACACAGATGTAGACAACAAACGTATGGGCACCAAGGGGGGAAGCGGCAGTGGGGTGGGGATGGTGGTGTGATGAATTGGGCGACTGTGATTGACATGTATACACTGATGTGTATAAAATGGATGACTAATAAGAACATGCTGTATAAAAAAATAAAATTTAAATAAATTTAAAAAAAAAGTTTTTCAACAGAGGACAGTGGTTGCCAGGGGCTGGTGGGAGTGGGGCGGGGGGGTCAAAAGTTACAAACTTCCAGCTATAAAATAATTGTCACGGGGATGTAACCTACAGCATGGTGACTATAGTTAATATTGAACATTTGAAAGCTGCTAAGAGTAGATCTTAAAAGTCCTAATCACAAGAAAAAAAAGGGAAGAACGCTTATAACTGTATGGTGATGGATGTTACCTAGACTTATCATAGTGATCATTTTGCTATGCGTAAAAATGTCGAATCATTATGTTGTACACCTGGTGTCAATTATTCCTAAATAAAATAAATATAGATATATACTAAAAAAAAAGTTTTCCAAAAAAATGAAAAAAAAAAAGCAACAAAACTACCAGGGTGATCTCAAAAGGATGATTATATGAGAATTTACGTACGTGTTGTGTACTAATAAAAGCTCTTTGTAAGAAAGTTCTTGTGCAAATCTGACAGTTTTATGCCCCTCTTGCCAGTTGTCAAGTAATAAATCATATGAAAATGAAATATAGAGGGCTTCATACACTGTCACCTTTCAGTCCCTATGGTTACAAAGATGGCATAAAATGGGGCTCTCCAGTACACAAGAAATCCATTCTAAAAAGCTATCATTTACAAATTATAGGTTTAAACACAGAAAACTATAAAGTTTAAATAAACCACTGAACAATATTAGGCCTTAGCGTTCTAAAATTTTAAATATGTAGGTTGTAATAATATAACAGAAATGTGCCAGCCCCGTAGGAGGAAACGGAAAAGATGAGAAAAAACATTATTCAGTATCTTAATGATAGGCAGCTGAACACATTTTAAGAGCTATAGAGAATTTGTGATCATGATCTGTATTGGAATTAGCAATTCTGATTAGTATCATGAAAAGCAGGAACTGATGAAGAGAGAAAGCAAACATGAGTATGTTCATTATAAACGTGGAATACCGTAAAAGCAGAATGGTAGTTTCCCTGCCCTTCCAAAGACACCTGCAAATTTACTGAGGTCAAATTTCATTGACAAGGGACATCTGCAGCCTGGCCTCTGGTGGCAGATGGTCCACAATCAGGATGACAGCACACTGAGGGGACGCTATATAAAGAACAGTGGTGGCGGCCACCTCAGAGCAATTCATCATAGCTTGACCACGCATTTATAGCAGCCATAAATCAAGAACATATTCCAGATAAATAAGACGTGGAGATCATAATCATTAAAAGTGTCAAAAAATATGTTTGCCATGAATACATATTAAAGAAGGACTTTTTCAATCAAATATCACAATACCTGCATAGTGATGACAGTTTCTCCTTTCACTTAAAAATGAAATATGACAGTTAAAATGAGTTTCATTCCACCAAACTATTATACTGCTGTCATAAAATGAATCCTATAAAACCCTTATAGATGAAAGGACCAAAGACAGAAATAATTTAAAAATTTATAAATGATAACTAACAGTAACCACAATTAGAAAATGCTTGAAGTTTCTACTAACTTTAAAAGTGGGGAGGACTTCTCTAGTGGCGCAGTGGTTAAGAATCCGCCTGCCAATGCAGGGGAAACGGGTTCAATCCCTGGTCCGGGAAGATCCCACATGCCGCGGAGCAACTAAGCCCATGCGCCACAACTACTGAAGCCTGCGCTCTAGAGCCCACGAGCCACAGCTAATGAGCCCGTGTGCCACAACTACTGAAGCCCATGCACCTAGAGCCCATGCTCTGTAATGAGAAACCAACGCAACGATAAGCCTGCGCACCGCAACAGAGTAGCCCCCGCTCGCCGCAACTAGAGAAAGCCCGCGCAGCAACAAACACCCAATGCAGCCAAAAATAAACAAATATTTTTAAAAAAATAAAAGGGGGGAAATAACTGTGAGGTGTCATTTTATTTATAAAATTGGATGACAAACATGTAATGGTAATATCTTATGCTGTTTAAGATTGTGATAAAACTGGCTTAGAGTTTGTGGATCGCACCATATATCAAACAATCCTTTACTAAAGCAATTTGGCCATATTCAAAACAATGATTATGAAAATATCCCACCTGGTGACCCCGCTCCTAGAAACATGTCCAAAGAAAATAATTCAAAACCAAAAAATAAACTTAAAAGCTAAAATGTTTTTATTATGTATACTTTTACTTATTAAAAAATTTCAAACATATAAAAAAGTAGAAACAATAGTATCGTGAATCCCCTTGTACTTTACACCCAGCTTCGTCAATTATCAGCATGATTATGGCTGATAATCATCTTATTTCATCTATGCTTCCACTTACCTCCATCTGTCCCTCAAACGTGGATTATTTAATAGCTAAAATTTTTTACTGAAGTATAGTTAATTTACAGTGTTAACTTCAGGTGTACAGCAAATTGATCCCATTATATATATATTCTTTTTTAGATTATTTTCCCTTATAGGTTATTACAAGATACTGAGTATAGGTCTCTGTGCTATACAGTAGGTCCTTGTTGTTTATCTATTTTATATATAGTAGTGTGTTTTTTTTGTTTTTTTTTTTTGTGGTACGTGGGCCTCTCACTGTTGTGGCCTCTCCCATTACGGAGCACAGGCTCAGCGGCCATGGCTCACGTGCCCAGCAGCTCCGCGACAAGTGGGACCTTCCCGGACCGGGGCTCAAACCCGCGTCCCCTGCATCGGCAGCATCGGCAGGCGGAATCTCAACCACTGCGCCCCCAGGGAAGCCCAGTAGTGTGTATAGTTTAATCCCAAACTCCTAATTTATTCCCTCTCCCTTGCCGCCTTCCCCTTTGGTAATCTTAAGTTTGTTCTCTATATCTGTGAGTTTGTTTTGTAAATAAGTTCATTTGTATATTTTAGATTCCACACATAAATCATATATTTGTCTTTCTCAGTCTGACTTACTTCACTTAGTATGATAATCTCTAGGTCGATCCATGTTGCTGCAAATGGCATTATATTCTTTTTTATGGCTGAGTAATATTCCATTGTGTATATATACCATATCTTCTTTATCCATTCTTCTGTTGATGGACATTTAGGTTGCTTCCACATCTTGGCTATTGTAAATTATGCTGCTCTGAACATTGGGGTGCATGTATCTCTTCTAATTAGAGTATTCTCTGGATATATGTGCAGAAGTGGGATTGCTGGATCATAGGGCAGCTCTATTTTCAGTTTTTTAAGGAAACTCCATACTGTTTCTCCATAGTGGCTGCACCAATTTACACTCCCTCCAACAGTGTAGGAGGGTTCCCTTTTCTCCACACCCTCTCCAGCAATTATTATTTGTAGACTTTTTGACGATGGGCATTCTGACCAGTGTGAGGTGACACCTCATTGTAATTTTGATTTGCATTTCTCTAATAATTAGCAATGTAGACCATTGTTTCACGTGTCTCTTGGCCATCTGTATGTCTTCTTTGGAGAAAGGTCTATTTAAGTCCTCTGCCCATTTTTTGATTGGGTTATTTTTGGGGTGTTTTTGGTCTGTTTATTTTGTTTTTTTTACAGAATACATACATTCTTAAGAAAACCCCACCACGGAAGGGTCTGACCAAGCCACTCAGCAGAAGCAGAATACCAAGGCAGCACACGCAATCTCACCAATGATCAGAACAATGCAATTCAAACAGTGAGATTGCACAGTCATCAAACTTACAAAAACTGAAATCTGCCAATAGCAGAGAACAGAAACAGAGGCAACACTCCTAAACTGCCAGTGGAAGCACAGGTTGGGAAATCTCTTTGGAGAGCAACTTGGCAAAGTGAAGTAAAGCTCAGGAAGTGGGAATTCCACTCCCAGCTACAGTCGCTGATATACAGGAATACTCATGGAAAGTTTGCAGTTAGGAAAAATTGAAAACCAGCTCAATGGCTGGCATGAGAAGATTGGATGAATTATGAATAAAATCATACACTGCAATACTATATAGCAGTTAAGATTAAAGTTACAATTAAATATATCTACATTAATAAATTGGGGGCAGAGAGGGGTTGAATCACAAAAGCAAGTTGTGAAACGATATGTACAGAATGATACAATTTACCTAAGGCTCGAGAAAACAAACCTATATCAAAAGAAGGGAGACAGAAAGGAATGGAACGGCAGAAAAATAATTTTATTGGCAATGTTTTGTTTCTTAAGCCGGGTGGTGGCACATGAATATTTATTATATTATTTTATATATGTTATGCCTGAACTATTTAATAAAAGAACAGAACAAGGTACTGCATGCACAGATGTATTTATATCCTTACTGTCTTACTCATCTCCCAAGTAAATGGGTATCAAGGTAACCTGTTCTTCAAAACTACCTTAAAATGTTATATAAAGGTGGTCCAGTTTAAAATTCAGAAATCCTTGAGAGTTTCAAGTCTAGAATATTTTCTACATTCCAATGACACATTCAATCCAACTAGACTCTAAGCTCCTTGAGGAGGCAAGCTGAGGTCCCTTCACTTTCTATCCCCAAAACCATTCAATTAATGTTTGATCCAAGCTGATCTGACATTATTCAAATATTCAAGGGATTTTGTATTACTCCTTAAAAATATGTTGCAAATAATTTAACCATGAAAGATTGGTGTCTTAACTTACAATATATAACAGAATATTTTATTCTACAGCTGTCAATGCTTATCAACACTTAGACTGCATATTATTTACCAGTAGGTGTGAAAAATAGAAACTTCCAATAAGCAAAGAGAGGTCCTCCAGTGTTTGTCTCATGAGTTCAAATCATCATGTTGCCCATCTTCTAGGTCACATGGGTCACCCCATAGGATGTGACGCTTTGTCTCTTGACTCTGATGTTTGTCAGTTGCCTTCCATGCAGCCCTATAAAAACTAACTCAATCCAGCTCGTAACATAAATCGACTATATCGTTATGGACCTCTCTTATTCACACAACTATAATGGAATAAAGCATACTGACACAAAAATCTTTGAAACCCTACAGCTTTTGAGCACATTTTGCAGTTTAAAGGGTGATTACATCAGGGGTTATGGTCTTAAATTCCTCTCAACCGCCGCTTTCCTTCTCTGTTCCCTCTCCCACCAATCTCCCTTTTTTCTAACCATTCTCTGTTCTTTGGTTGTCAATATCTTTTTTTCGAATGTTACTAGGTGGTAGACACCCTGCTCAGTACTGAGAGTATGGGAGGACAAGACGGGCAGGTCCATTTCTCACCGAGTCTGGTCTTGCAGCTGATGCAAACGTATGACAAGAGGACACAAAACAATTCCTACAGTTGTGCTCATTGCTCTAAAGAAAAAAGACCAAGGTGCCAAGAGACATTTGAGCTGATGCCTCAAAGATGCAGCCCAGAAAGGACTATGAAGAACATTACAGCAAGAAAAAGGACACATCATTCCACTTAACGTTGACAGTAACATGCAGTGCAACCTTCTCGGAATGCAAATCCAAACCTAAAAATAAATCAGATAATTTTAAAAGGACTAGAGTGGTCCAATTAACATTAAGACCTCCATAGAAAAATTCAACCCTCATTATCAACATAGCTGATAAATAGGAATCTTTAAGAGTTGTAATTTATTAATGAAATCACTGCAATTTTCATTATATGCCAATACATAACATTTGCCACATACTGTGCGCTTCCAAATGAGGTTCTTTTATAACTTATAACCATGTCCCTGGTTCTCCAACAGCAATGGTTTGCAACAAAAAGAACAAAGAGAAAGGCTGGATGAACTTACCATATAAAAACAAATTTTTAACCGTAAATTTCTCCAAACTCATTCTAAATAGGTTACCAGGGTATACACGGAAAAATAAATTGTACTTTCGCAGCCACTAATGAAAGAACCAGGATCATAAATCGAGTATTAATTATAAAGAATGGTCACTGTTCTTTGCACTTATCAGAATGAAGTCCTGAATAAGAAATCCCCTGCTTCTACTATGGTACTGCTTTCATATTCACCTGTTTCCTGCCTCTAAGCATGTCTTAACGGGCAAGATTCATTGTCAGACCCTTCACTGTAAATAGTAAGTAAACCCGTTCAGCGAACAAAATTCAAAGGCAGCTAGTATGTTAGAGTTCTCCTTCCAAAAAGTCTCTCCTCCAATGTCTAAGAAACGGTTTGAAAATCGATTTACTTCCCCTCTCTGCACTAGTTACAAATGTGTAGCTTTTTTTTTTTACATCTTTATTGGAGTATAATTGCCTTACAATGGTGTGTTAGTTTCTGCTTTATAACAAAGTGAATCAGTTATACATATACATATGTTCCCATATCTCTTCCCTCTTGCATCTCCCTCCCTCCCACCCTCCCTATCCCACCCCTCCAGGCGGTCACAAAGCACAGAGCTGATCTCCCTGCGCTATGCGGCTGCTTCCCACTAGCTATCTACCTTACGTTTGGTAGTGTATATATGTCCATGCCTCTCTCTCGCTTTGTCACTAAAGTCTGTCATACAGAGTGAAGTAAGTCAGAAAGAGAAAGACAAATACCATATGCTAACACATATATACGGAATTTAAGGGAAAAAAAATGTCATGAAGAACCTAGGGGTAAGACAGGAATAAAGACACAGACCTACTAGAGAATGGACTTGAGAATATGGGGAGGGGGAAGGGTAAGCTGTGACAAATGTGTAGCTTTGATCTTGGCTTGAACACAAGTAACTCTTTTTAATCTTCCCATCGGGTGCTGCTTCCCTCTCCACCCTTTTCTAGCTCCCTCCCCCTCAACCTCCTCCCACTGTTCTCACACCTACCCTGTCCCCACCATTCAACTCTTTCCTTAAACTTGCTAAAAATTATTCAGGAGATCTCTACTTGAAATTATCTTTAACCCATAGCTTTTGTTTTCATTCACACTGTCTTACTATAGCATGTAAATGTATGTCCCTTTCAAAAACCAAAATTACAGAATAATCCAACAAATGAAAATTGACACATGTTAGGCACTCAAGTATAACCTCAATTAACAAGGAAGGTAATAAATACCATCTGGTAAAATAAGTTCTAAAAGCATGCTGTACTATCTCAAAAAAGAAACAAAGACGGTGACTCAGATGTTGGAAACTTGGAAAACCAATTCTCTCAATGAAGCACATTTTCCCCAAAACGTGATAGTATTACTTTTTTCTAATATAAAAGCAATACCTACTCACTGAGTTTTGAGAAATCAAGCAATGCGGAAATATTGAAACAGGAAATAAAAGTTCTCTCATAACCTCCTCCCCAGAGATGACCACCAGCAATAGCTTGATGAAAATTCAACGATTTCTTTAGCAAAGATACATAAAATTTTACAAAGAGGGCATTATACTCAAGGTACTGTTTTGCAGTTTGCCTTTTTCAATTGACAGGCTATTGGTTGAGATTCTTGCATATTAATACATGTGACTTTAACTCAATTTTTAAAAACAAACTACTCTTTGTATACAATCGTTTATTACAGACGCTTCAATTAAAAAGTTTTTTGCATCTAACTTTACACAGTGATGCAAATATTTTTACAAGACAAATTCCTGGAAGTATAATTGTTGAGTCTTTGGATGTGTGTATGTTTAATTTTGGTGCATATTGTCAAATTGCTCTTTAAAAGGAGCAATTATCAATGTACCAACTGTGTGGGAGAGATTGGTTTTCTCCCACCCAGGCAAACAAGAATATTATCAACCCACCAAACCAGGTGTGAGGTGAAACATATACACACAAGTGTACAAGACAACTTGGTAAAACCATTGCCACATTATTAATAACATAGTAATGAAAAACTAGAAATAGCCTTCTCAACAAGAGAACAAATAGAGTGAGGTTCATTTATATTACAGGATACTGTATATAAAAATAAATGGTATCTCCTATTTAGATGCCACCTGGAACCACTGTGCTTCTTTCTTCAGTTCATATTCATTATATAACCTTATAAAATATGCAAAATAATCTAATGTATTGTTTATATATACATGTGTAAGAAAATTATAAAAACATGCATTCATTCAGTAAATATTTACTGAGAGCC
Source organism: Lipotes vexillifer (assembly GCF_000442215.2). NCBI lineage: Eukaryota > Metazoa > Chordata > Mammalia > Artiodactyla > Lipotidae > Lipotes > Lipotes vexillifer. Next base: position 481,618 of record NW_006775022.1, read on the forward strand.
TACGATGAATGATGCACTGATGCAATACTGGGGATTGAGCAATAAACAAATTCAACAAAAATCTCTGCCTCAAGGAGTTTATGTTTTAATGGATGGGGGGAAAAGACACTTAACAAATAAGCCAAATACACTGAGCATTAGGAGAAAATATCTTTACAACCATAGACTACACAAAGATTTCTTACACGGGACACAAAAACCATTAACCATAAAAGGAAAAAATTTGATAAGTTGAGTTTCAATAAAATGAAAAGCTTCTACTCTTTGAAAATCACCATTAGTAAAATAAAAAGATAATATAGGATGGGAGAAAATATTAATGATACATATATCTAACAAATTACTTGTGTCCAGAATATAATTATTAATATATTTTATATTACAACTCAATAAGAAGACACACAACACAATTTTAAAACAAGCATAAAAATTGACATGGTAGGGCTTCCCTGGTGGCGCAGTGGTTGAGAGTCCGCCTGCCGATGCAGGGGACACGGGTTCGTGCCCTGGTCCGGAAAGATCCCACATGCCACGGAGCGGCTGGGCCCGTGAGCCATGGCCGCTGAGCCTGCACGTCCGGAGCCTGTGCTCCACAATGGGAGAGGCCACAGCAGCGACAGGCCCGTGTATCGCAAAAAAAAAAAAGAAAAAAAAAAACCTAGCAGACTCTCTGAAGGACCGCCTACTCTGCAACAGTTAGACCTAGGATGGGACACATCCTTTGAGACATTGCTGGTCTCACAAAAGGTAGAATTACCCAGAGACAGCTCATCTCTTCCCCATCTCCCCACCCCATAAAAATTTTAAAACATGAGCAGGGTTCAGATCATTCAGGAACCAGAGGGAACAGAAATCTGTGCCTCGACCTCCCAAAGCCAGGACAGGCATACTTCTTCCCCTTTCAGCTGCACTTGGCTTTATTGTGCTTCACAGATTTGGCTTTAAAACATAATTTTATAAATTGAAAGTTTGTGGCACCCCTGCACTGTGCATGCCTATCTGTGCCATTGTTTCAACAGCACTTATTCATTCATGTCTCTGTGTCACATTTTGGTAATTCTCCCAATATTTCAAACCTGCTCTATATTATCATTATATTCGTTATGGTGATCTGTGATCAGTGATCTTTGATGTTACAACTCACTGAAGGCTCGGATGACAGAATTTTTTAGCAATACAGTATTTTTAAATTAAGGTACGTACATTTTTTTTCAGACATAACTCTATTGCACACTTAATAGACAGCAGTATATTCTAAGCATAATTTTCACATGCACTGGGAAACCAAAACATTTGAGTAATGAACTTTGTGATATTCGCCTTATTGCAGCGGTCTGGATCTGAACCCACAATATCGCCGAGGTCTGCTTGTATAGGGACACCCAGAAAACAGGAACAAAGGAACCTAGAGGAACAAAGGAACCTAGGAACCTGGTTCCTAGGAACAGGAACCAGGACCAGAGAAGCAGGGAGTCAGAGGGATGGAGAACCAGAGATGGCCTGGCCTATAGGCAGCAGGGCATGAGGTTACCATGAGGCCAGAGTAATACAGCAACCATGCTGCTGGGATATTGAACTTGGAAAGCAGCAAGCAGCAGCAGCTGAGCCAAAGGCTCCTGTTCTGAACGAGTCTCCAGGGCCTCCAAAGTGGTCACAGTTCCCACAAGCCCCTCGGCTACTTCTGGGGCAGAAGAAAATGATCTCCTAAGGAAAGAGTCCCCAGTTTAGCCACACATTTTAAGGTCAAAGATCACCAAATACAAAGGAAGGCAAGCACGTGCACAGTCAGACATAGGCCCTTGTAGTAAACATGTCTTTTCATTCTGTTGTTCAGACATCTGGGGCCTTACTGACCCTGGGGCAACCACCCCTCCCAGGCCTAGCTGATTCCTGGAGATGGTGAATTTTCCCTCCAGTGCACTTTTCCTATGAAAAAATAACCAATCCAGAGCCCACTTAAAAACACCCTCCAAGAACTGAAGAGGCTGAAATTGTCACATTAAGAATATCTAAGAGCCAGGTACAAAAGTTTTAAAGAAATAAAAGAATTATTTCCAAAGTTGAATATATAACAAAAAACTATTAGGAATAACCAAAAATATCTGAGGGATAAAGCAAGTGGAAATTCTAGAAATGAAAATATAATTGTTGAAATACAAAACTAAGTAGGTGGGTAAAATGGCAAAGTAAGCAGAAATGAAAAGATAATTATATATCTGGAGAACTTACCCAATTTACCCAGAATAAAGTAAAGACTGAACGTATAAAACAGAGGTTAAAAAAAATAGAATGAGAAGATCTAACATATATTTAATCAAAGTGCCAGAAAGGAAGAATAAAGAAAATGGAGGAGAGGCAACATTTAAAGGATAATCATTGAAAATATACCATAACTAATTAAAAATATGAATTTACAACTTTAGGAAGCAAAACACATCCCAAGCAGGATCAACAGGAAAAAACATGCCTAGACACAAAAATGAAACAACAGAACATCAAAGGCAATGATGAGACCCCAAAAGCAACTAGAGAAAAGACACACATCCCCTTAAAAAGGAACATCAGGATGACAGCAGAATTCTCAAGGACAACAATGGAAGCCAGAAAACAATAGAGTAATATTTTCAGAGAGAAAAGAAAAACTAGCTGTTAGCCTAGAACCGTATAGTCAGTAAAAATTCCCTTCAGGAACAAGAATAAACACATTTACCAATAAAAAATGAAAGCATTTTGCAAATATTTGTAAAACATATGCTGGATGAAGAACTCGTAACCAAAATGCAAAAAGAATTCTTAAAACTCAACAATAGGAAAACAACCCAATTAAGGAACTGGCAAAAGAGCTGAATAGATACCTCACCAAAGACGACATACAATACAGATGGCAAAAGACATACAATACATGAAAAGATGCTCAACATCATACATCATTCAGAAATTGCAAATTGAAACAACGTGACACTACTATGACTATATGTCAGAATGGCTGAAATCCAAAAGCCTGACAACACCAAAAGCTAGCAAACATGCAGAGCAATAGGAACTCTCATTCACTGCTGGTGGAAATGCAAAATGGTACAGCCACTTTGGAAGACAGTTTGGCAGTTTTTTTTCAAAGTTAAATATAGTCTCGCCATATGATTCAGCAATCATGCACCTAGGTAATTACCCAGTTGACTTGAAAACTTATGTTTACCCAAAAACTTGCATGATACTGTTTACAACAGCTTTGGTCATAATGGCCAAAAACTAGAAACAATAGGTCCTTTGATGGATAAACAAACTGCGGTACATCCCTACAATGGAATGTCATTCAGCAATGAAAAGAAAAGAATTATCAAGCTGTGAGAAAAACATGGAAGAATCTTAAGGGCATATCGCTAAATGAAAGAAACCAGTCTGACAAAGATACATCTGTATGATGCCAATTATGATGTTCTCGAAAAAGCAAAACTATGGAGACAGTAAAAAGATAGTTGCCAGAGGTTTCAGGAGAGGGAAGGAGGGGTGAATAGGTGAAACATAGGGGCGTTGTTTATGGCAGTGAAACTATGATACCATAAAAGTGGACACATGACATTATACATTTGTCAAAAACCACAGAGCCTTACAGCACAAAGAGTGAAGCTTAATGTATGCAAATTAAAAAAAAAATCATTCAGGTGGTTGCAGAATCTCAAGGTGGAAAACAGAATGTGACAAAACAATCTAACTCTATTACAAATGTGTGAAACTACCTAATTGAGGTAGGGGAAACGGTTCTGCCCTACGTAACTTTGGAAACAAGCAGAGTCTCTAAAACTAAAGGCCAAAGAAACTGTACACAAGCACTATACGCTAGTTGATAACATTTTTTCTCACACGGGTATGGGTTAACCATTCTGATATTGATGTTCATGCATATAAGATGTAGATAGTTGGGCTTCCCTGGTGGCGCAGTGGTTGAGAATCTGCCTGCCAATGCAGGGGACACAGGTTCGAGCCCTGGTCTGGGAGGATCCCACATGCCGCGGAGCAACTAGCCCCGTGAGCCACAATTACTGAGCCTGCGCGTCTGGAGCCTGTGCTCTGCAACGAGAGGCCGCGATAGTGAGAGGTCGGCGCACCGCGATGAAGAATGGCCCCCCGCTTGCCGCAACTAGAGAAAGCCCTCACACAGAAATGAAGAGCCAACACAGCCATAAATAAATAAATAAATAAATAAATAAATAAATAAATAAATAAAAAGATGTAGATAGTTAAGTAAATGGATGGCAGATGGTGGGAGCCAGATTTCTCTCTGTTGGAGTGGGCGTTTACAGATAAGCAGGGAGAGGAGGTTAGAATGATCCATGTTAGTGAATTACAGCTGGAGACATCAGTATGAACGCATGTTTAGCTTAACTTACATACACAAATATTAGGTGTATGCATATACACTCTTATAGTTCCTTGCTTTGTCAGATGAGAGGGTCTAAAAGCAGAGACATGCCAATAGCAACAAGCTCATCTAGCACAGAGATCTTGGTTTCTAACACCATTCTTCAATTAAGGAAACGAGGACTCCTTGGAGAAAGGGTTGATTCTAGAAATGGGGCAGGAAACGTGGAGGATGAGACGAGTCTAAAGCATCTTAGAGTGCCAGAAAGTGAGTTAATGCTGGGAAAAACAAAAACAAAAAAGCACCATGGCCAAAAGGTATGCCAAAGAGACATAGGAGCAACTGGGGAAAAAAACAAAACAAAAAAACCTCCCAAAGGCCAAAGCTGGAACATTTGAGTGACAAAATAAATTGAGCATTGGACTATAACTTAAAGTATAAAATTTATATCCATGAGTCCACACTAATATAAAGGAATGAATAAATAAATGTGGGAGAAGAGGCAAATCTATGCAGAACTCCAAATAATTTATGGAGATACTCTGCCCTCAAGGAAATAGAGCATAACTCCTCTCCCTCAGTGTGGGCTGCATGTAGAGTTCAGTAGGAAAAGTAGGGAAAAAAGAGAGTAACTTTACCATTAACCAGAGAAACCTGACAAGCAGGACCTCAGCCAAGGCAGATTAAAATGTATGCATGAATAGTGCTAAGTCATGCTGACAGTGTGTATCCTTAATTCAATGTAATGAAAATGGCATTTTCACCTCTGGTTTACTGCCCCAAAACCCATAAAACTAAATCTAATCATGAGAAAAACATCAGATAAATCCCAGTCGAAAGGCATTCTACAAAACGCCTGACCAGCACTCCTCAAAACTGCCAAGGTCATCAAAAACAAGAAAAAGTCTGAGAAACCGTCACAGCGAAGAGGAACTTAAGGAGACACAAAAACTAAATGTAATGTATTCTGGATGGGATCATGGACTAGAAGAATGGCATTTGGTAAAAACTAAGGAAATCTGAATAAAGTGTGGACTTTAGTTAATAATAATTATCAATATTGGTTCATTATTTGTAAAAATGTACAATATACATGTAAGATGTTAACAATAGGGGAAACTGGGTGTGGATTATGTGGGAATCGTGTACTATTTTTGTAAATTCAAACTGTAATAAAAAATAATCTTTATTTTAGGAAAGACCACCAATAAGCAAAAGGCAGAAAATATGACCTGTCATGAAAACAATCAATAGGAATGAACCCAGAAATAACATAGCCAGAATTCATAAACAAGTACATTACCTAATATAACTATTCAAGAAGATAAAGAAAAACATGAATGTGATGAGGACAGAAGACATAAAAATACCAAATTGGAACTTCTTGAAATGAAAGATACAATCTGAAATGAAAAACTGAATAGATTTAACAGCAGATTATACACAGCAGAAAACATACCAATAAACTAGAAGACATAGCAACACAAAATTGATAAAATGAAGCATCGTGAGAAAAAATGAGAACAGCATCACTGACCTGAAAGAACATCAAGCAGTTCAACATACATGTGATTGTAGTTCAGGAAGGAGGAGAAAGGAGACAGAAAATTATTTAAAGAAATATCAGCTATACTTTTAAGACCTATTCAGAGATCTGAGGGTCATCATTGGCTCAAATGTTTAAATCTTGCCTGTGCATCTTCATGGCCAGGTCATGCTGAGCAGTAGCAGCACACTGATTTCAATTGCTGTGTTCAACATAATGTTCTAAAACAAAACATATTCATCTAACCTTTTTTCTTTTCCCAAGGTGAGATTATCATAACAACTTTGTGTAGGAAACTCCTTATCACTCGTCTCCATTATAGGTAATGTTTATTATTAAATCCATGGAAATGCAATAGAAATATGCATACAGAGGAAGAGTGTCATTATCACAGCAGCTGGTGAAAAGAAAACATGTGAAACTCACCAGCTTCCAGCTCACTGTAGCCAGCCAACCCTCTGAACTGGAAAGGACCTTCAAGCTTAGTGGACTCCGCATTCGTTTGGCCATGGGTCTGGGTGTGACCTCAGCTGACCTGCACTCCAAGCCTCCATTTACCACATGTAAAAGGCATACAAAGCCCAGGGCACTGCCTCTAGCACCTGGAGGAAGGAGGGTTGGTGCGGAGCCGGAAGACCCCACAGCAAGGCTGGGGGTCGCGGCTCCTACAAAGGCACAGAGCATGGCAGTAAGCTGACACTCCATGGCTGAGACTGTGGTTAGGAGCCTTTAGCTGTGTGGCGGACAGGGTCTTGGTGCTCCAGCCGGGTGTCAGACCTGAGCCTCTGACGTGGAAGAGCTGAGTTCAGGACACTGGTCCACCAGAGACCTCCCGGCTCCACATAATATCAAACAGCGAAAGCTCTCCCAAAGATCTCCATCTCAACACTAAGACCCAGCTCCACTCAACAACCAGCAAGCTCCAGCACTGGACACTCTATGCCAAACAACTAGCAAGACAAGAACACAACTCCACCGATTAGCAGACAGGCTGCTGAAAATCATACTAAGGTCACAGACAACCCAAAACACCCCACCGGATGCGGGCCTGCCCACCAAAAAGACAAGATCCAGCTTCATCCACCAGAACACAGGCACTACTCCCCTCCACCAGGAAGCCTACACAACCCAATGAAGCAACCAAAGCCACTGGGGGCAGACACCAAAAACAATGGGAACTAAGAACCTACAGCCTGTGAAAAGACCCCAAACACAGTAAGTTAAGCAAAATGAGAGGACAGAGAAACACACAGCAGATGGAGGAGGAAGGTAAAAACCCACCAGGCCAAATAAATGAAGAGGAAATAGGAAATCTACCTGAAAAAGAATTCAGAGTAATGATAGTAAAGATGATCCAAAATCTTGGAAATAGAATGGAGAAAATACAAGAAACGTTTAACAAGGACCTAGAAGAACTAAAGAGCAAACAATGGTGAACAAACAATGGTGAACAACACAATAAATTAAAATTCTCTAGAAGGAATCAATAGCAGAATAACTGAGGCAGAAAAACCGTTAAGTGACCTGGAAGATAAAATAGTGGAAATAACTACTGAAGAGAAGAAGAAAAAAGAGTGAAAAGAATTGAGGACAGTCTCAGAGGCCTCTGGGACAACATTAAACGCACCAACATTCGAATTATAGGGGTCTCAGAAGAAGAAGAGAAAAAGAAAGGGACTGAGAAAATATTTGAAGAGATGGCAGTTGAAAACTCCCTTAATATGGGAAGGGAAATAGTTAATAAAGTCCAGGAAGCACAGAGAGTCCCATACAGGATAAATCCAAGGAGAAATCCGCCAAGACACATATTAATCAAACTATCAAGAATTAAATACAAAGAAAAAAATATTAAAAGCAGCAAGGGAAAAACAACAAATAACATACAAGGGAATCCCAAAAAGGTTAATAGCTGATCTTTCAACAGAAACTCTGCAAGCCCGAAGGTAGTGGCAGGACATATTTAAAGTGATGAAAGGGAAAAACATGCAACCAAGATTACTCTGCCGAGCAAGGATCTCATTCAGATTCCAAGGAGAAATTAATACTTTTAGAGACAAGCAAAAGCTAAGAGAATTCAGCACCACCAAACCAGCTTTACAACAACTGCTAAAGGAACTTCTCTAGGCAGGAAACACAAGAGAAGAAAGAGATCTACAATAACAAACCCAAAACAATTAAGAAAATGGTCATAGGAACATACATATCGATAATTACCTTAAATGTAATGGATTAAATGCTCCAACCAAAAGACACAGACTGGCTGAATGGATACAAAAACAAGACCCATATATATGCTGTCGACAAGAGACCCACTTCAGACCTAGGGACACATACAGACTGAAAGTGAGGGGATGGAAAAAGATACTCCATGCAAATGGAAATCAAAAGAAAGCTGGAGTAGCAATTCTCATATCAGACAAAAGAGGCTTTAAAATAAAGACTATTACAAGAGACAAAGGACACTACACATAATGATCGAGGGATCAATCCAAGAAGAAGATATAACAACTGTAAATATTTATGCACCCAACATAGGAGCACCTCAATACATAAGGCAAATGCTAGAAACCATAAAAGGGGAAATACGACAGTAACACAATCACAGTAGGGGACTTTAACACCTCACTTTCACCAATGGACAGATCATCCAAAATGAAAATAAATAGGTAACACAAGCTTTAAATGATACATTAAACAAGATGGACTGAATTGATATTTATAGGACATTCCATCCAAAAACAACAGAATACACTTTCTTCTCAAGTGCTTATGGAACATTCTCCAGGATAGATCATATCTTGGGTCACAAATCAAGCCTTGGTAAATTTAAGAACACTGAAATCGTATCAAGTACCTTTTCCAACCACAACACTATGAGACTAGATATCAATTACAGGAAAAAATCTGTAAAAAAATACAAAACACATGGAGGCTAAACAGTATGCTACTAAATAACCAAGAGATCACTGAAGAAATCAAAGAGGAAATCAAAAAATATCCAGAAACAAATGACAATGAAAACATGATGACCCAAAACCTATGGGATGCAGCAAAAGCAGTTGTAAGAGGGAAGTTTATAGCAATACAATCCTACCTTAAGAAACAAGAAACATCTCAAATAAACAACCTAACCTTACACCTAAAGCAATCAGAAAAAGAACAAAGAAACCCAAAGTTAGCAGAAGGGAAGAAATCATAAAGATCAGATCAGAAATAAATGAAAAAGAAATGAAGGAAACAATAGCAAAGATCAGTAAAACTAAAAGCTTTGAGAAGATAAACAAAATAGATAAACCATTAGCCAGACTCATCAAGAAAAAAAAGGGAGAAGACTCAAATCAATAGAATTAGAAATGAAAAAGGAGACGTAACAACTGACACTGCAGAAACACAAAGGATCATGAGAGATGACTACAAGCAACTATATGCCGATAAAATGGACAAACTGGAAGAAATGGACAAATTCTTAGAAAGATATAACCTTGCAAGACTGAACCAGGAAGAAGCAGAAAATATGAACAGACCAATCACAAGCACTGAAGTTGAAACTGTGATTTAAAATCTCCCAACAAACAAAAGCCCAGGACCAGATGGCTTCACAGGCGAATTCTATCAAACATTTAGAGAGGAGCTAACACCTGTTCTTCTCAAACTCTTCCAAAATATAGCAGAGGGAGGAACACTCCCAAACTCATTCTATGAGGCCACCATCACCCTGACACCAAAACCAGACAATGATATTCACAAAGAAAGAAAACTACAGGCCATTATCACTGATGAACATAGATGCAAAAATCCTCAACAAAATACTAGCAAACAGAATTCAACAGCACATTAAAAGGATCATCCACCATAATCAAGGGGGGTTTATCCCAGGAATGCAAGGATTCTTCAATATATACAAATCAATCAATGTGATACACTATATTAACAAATTGAAGGATAAAAACCATATGATCATCTCAATAGATGCAGAGAAAGCTTTCGACAAAATTCAACACCCATTTATGATAAAAAACCCTCCAGAAAGTAGGCATAGAGGGAACCTACCGCAACACAATAAAGGCCATATATGACAAACCCACAACCAACATCGTTCTCAATGGTGAAAAACTGAAACCATTTCCACTAAGATCAGGAACAAGACAAGGTTGCCCACTCTCACCACTCTTATTCAACATAGTTTTGGAAGTTTTAGCCACAGCAATCAGAGAAGAAAAAGAAATAAAAGGAATCCAAATCGGAAAAAAAGAAGTAAAGCTGTCACTGTTTGCAGATGACATGATACTATACATAGAGAATCCTAAAGACACCACCAGAAAACTACTAGAGCTAATCAATGAATTTGGTAAAGTAGCAAGATACAAAATTAATGCACAGAAATCTCTTGCAGTCCTATACACTAATGATGAAAAATCTGAAAGAGAATTAAGGAAACACTCCCATATACCACTGCAACAAAAAGAATAAAATACCTAGGAATAAAACTATCTAAGGAGACAAAATTCCTGTATGCAGAAAACTATAAGACACTGATGAAAGAAATTAAAGATGATACAAATAGATAGAGAGATATACCATGTTCTTGGATTGGAAAAATCAATATTGTGAAAATGACTATGCTACCCAAAGCAATCTACAGATTCAAAGCAATCCCTATCAAACTACCAATGGCACTTTTCACAGAACTGGAACAAAAAAATTCACAATGTGTATGGAAACACAAAAGACCCCGAATAGCCAAAGCAATCGTGAGAAAGAAAAACAGAGCTGGAGGAATCAGGCTCCCTGACTTCAAACTATACCATAAAGCTACAGTAATCAAGACAGTATGATACTGGCACAAAAACAGAAATATCGACCAATGGAACAGGATAGAAAGCCCAGAGATAAACCCACGCACATATTGTTAACTAATCTATGACAAAGGAGACAAGAATACACAATGGAGAAAAGACAGCCTCTTCAATAAGTGGTGCTGGGAAAACTGGACAGCTACGTGTAAAAGAATGATATTAGAACACTCCCTAACACCACACACAAAAATAAAGTCAAAAGGGATTAAAGACCTAAATGTAAGGCCAGACACTATGAAACTCTTAAAGAAAAACATAGGCAGAACACTATGACATAAATCACAGCAAGATCCTTTGTGACCCACCTCCTAGAGAAATGGAAATGAAAACAAAAATAAACAAATGGGACCTAATGAAACTTAAAAGCTTTTGCACAGCAAAGGAAGCCATAAACAAGACGAAAAGACAACCCTCAGAATGGGAGAAAATATTTGAAAATGAAGCAACTGACAAAGGATTAATCTCAAAAATTTACAAGCAGCTCAAGCAGTTCAATATCAATAAAAAAAAATCCAAAAATGGGCAGAAGACCTAAATAGACGTTTCTACAAAGAAGATATACAGATTGCCAGCAAACACATGAAAGGATCCTCAACATCCCTAATCATCAGAGAAATGCAAATCAAAACTACAATGAGGTATCATCTCACACCAGTCAGAATGGCCATCATCAAAAATCTGCAAACAATAAATGCTAGAGAGGGTGTGGAGAAAAGGGAACCCTCTTGCACTGTTGGTGGGAATGTAAATCGATACAGCCACTATGGAGAACAGTACGGAGGTTCCTTAAAAAACTAAAAACAGAACCACCATATGACCCAGTAATCCCACTACTGGGCATATATCCTGAGAAAACCATAATTCAAAAAGAGTCATGTACCACAATGTCCATTGCAGCACTATTTACAATAGCCAGGACATGGAAGCAACCTAAGTGTCCATCGACAGATGAATGAGTAAAGGAGATGTGGCACATATATACAATGGAATATTACTCAGCCATAAAAAGAAACGAAATTGAGTTATTTTTAGTGAGGTGGATGGACCTAGAGTCTGTCATACAGAGTGAAGTAAGTCAGAAGGCAAAAAACAAATACCATATGCTAATACACATATATGGAATCTAAAAAAAAAAAAAAGGTTCTGAAGCACCTAGGGGCAGGACAGGAATAAAAACGCAGATGTAGAGAATGGACTTGAGGACACGGGGAGGGGGAAGGCTAAGCTGGGACCAAGTGAGAGAGTGGCATGGACTTACATACACTACCAAATGTAAAATAGATAGCAAGTGGGAAGCAGCTGCATAGCACAGGTAGATCAGCTCAGTGCTTTGTGACCACCTAGAGGGGTGGGATAGGGAGGGTGGGAGGGAGACGCAAGAGGGAGGAGATATGTGGATATATGTATATGTATAGCTGATTTACTTTGTTATAAAGCAGAAACTAACACCATTGTGAAGCAATTATACTCCAATAAAGATGTTAAATAAAGGAGCCTAAAAAAATTTTTTTAATAAAATAAAGTAAAAAACGTGGAAATATTTCCTACATTTCAGCAAGTAAGCTGGAAATACAAAGTAAAGTACTAAAACCTGACTGCCCATCATATGCCATTTAATTTTGCTTATGGATTTTAGCTTTTCTATTTTTCTTATAAAAAACTAAACTCAGGACTTTCTTTTACCTACATCTTCGCTTCTTTCCCTGTTATGAGTTGAACTGTATACCTGAAAAAGACATGTTGAAGTCCTAACCCCCAGAACCTCAGAATGTGATCTTATTTGCAAATAGGGTAATTGCAGATTTAATTAGTTAAGATGAGGTCCTAACAGAGTGGAGTGGGACCAAAGTCCAGCATGACTGATGCCCTAAGGAGAGACCCAGACAGACACAAGAACAATGCCATGTGACAACAGAGGCAGAGATTGAAGTGATGTATCTCCAAGCCAAGGAACATCAAGAATTGCTGGGAGAACACCACAAACTGGAAGAGACAAGGAAGGATCTTCCCCTACAGGCTTCAGGGGGAGCAGAGCCTCCAGGACTATAATAAGTTTGTGTTGTTTTAAGCCAAAAAAAAAAAAATAGCCAAAAGTTTCCCATATTTTCTTTATTTTTCAAAAGTTTCCCATATTTGATGACAAGTATAAACCCACAGAACTTCAAGAACTTCAAGCAAGGTAAACTTAAGAAAACCATGGCAAATAAAATTCGAATCTAATTGTTGAAATTCAGTAAAAAATCTTGAAAGCAGCCATAGGTCAACAAACAAGTATAGAAAAATAAAGATAAGAATGACAGCAGACCTCTCCTCAGAAATACGTAAGCCGATCACTGTGTAGAGACATCTTCAAAGCATGGAGTACTGAATGTTTTTACCCAGTGGCAATCTCTTTAAGAAATAAAAGCAAAACAAAGGCTTTTTTAGATAAACGAAAGCTAAGAGAATTCATCACCGGCAAACCCGAATTATAAAAAATGTTAAAGAAGTTTCTCAGGCAGAAGAGAAATCATACGAGATGAAAATCTGCATCTACACAAGGGAATAAAGAACACTAAAAATGGCAAATGTGTGGGTAAATATAAAATATACCGTCTGCCTAAAGTAAAATTTATAGAAATGTGTTGGGAGGTTAATAGGATATATAGGAGAAAAATACAAGAGTACAAAGGATATGGAGGATAGACGTATGCTATTGTAAGATTCTTATGCATAATGTAAAATGGTATGGCATTATTTAGAGAAAGATTGTGGTAGGTTCAATACTACCCAGGACCCACCCTTATATAAGCTTATAGTGAGCTCATTTCTTCCTCTGAATTGTTTATGAAAATTATCTTCCCTCTAGTTTGTCAGATATTTTCTTAAGGAGCCTGAGTGTGCCCTTCTTGGTCACTGAAATCACTAAATGAACATACCCACAGATTATCACACAATTATTTAACTCTCATAAGTTAATTAATAAGCTATCACTTTAAATTTATTTAAAATTCCTAACCATAACTTCTAAATTATTACTTCAATTACTTTACACCATTACAAACATATACAATAGATATTGCATTTCATGTACCTCTGCTGTATTTTCTGCAAACCCAAAAAAAGCCTTTGGTCAAAAGTGAAAAATTCCAACTTGATCTGAAGTGGGAAAGCAATAAAAAGAAAAATTATTCATGCTCATACATAACAATAAATCTGACTGTTCCTTTCCATTTTCTATACTAGTATAACTTGCATTATATATGGAGGCTTCATATTAGAGCATGCAAGCAAGGGATATCTCCAATAAATCATATTTTCTCTACAATCTTTAAGACTTTTTTTTTTTTTTTTTTGCTTTTCTTAAAGTTAGGTCCTCAATAAACATCACTTTGAACCCCCTTCAAGTATATTCAATCCTCTTCTTGGCTGTTCCCCTTTCTACTTTAAAAAAAGTACCATGAAAGTACTGGTTTAAGCTTTAAGAGCTACTATTATGTATTCTGTGTAAAGTGTTTGCATTCTTCCTAAGAACAAATACCTTGTAGCCAAACTGTTATACAGAAAAGTTATTTATATCAAACTCCATTTTCCTCCTGATTCTACCTTTAAGGTGTGAATAAATAAGAATGTGGCCTTAGATGGCATTCTACCATAATCAGGATAATTGACTGTAGTTCATTTGAATAGAAAACTTTCAAAACCTTAATTATTTGAATTTTCCTTGAGTATGATATATTCCCTCCACTCCACCCCCGCCTCCCGGCATTATTCCACTGCTCTAGGAGGTATATTTTTTCTGACTTGGAAGAAAGTTGATTTTTGTTGGGGGCTACATAATCACGTGATATGAAGCATATAACTGGGTTTTATTAAAATGTCATTAAAAATAAGATAGTCGCATCAAATGAGTATTGTGTTTCACAGAAATTCTTCATCAAGCAAAGCAACTGACAAAAAAAATACCAGTGATTTCTGCTAAAGTTATCATTCTGAGCAATTGTTCTTTTTAAACTATCTTTCACTCTTAGTTAAATAAACACTTTATTAATTAGTTTCCCTTTCCTTGTCTTTTTTTCTTCTTTCTGGCCATGCTGCATGGCTTGCTGGATGTTAGTTCCCCCGACCAGGGATTGAAGCCACGCCTGGTCAAGTGGAAGCACCAAGTCCTAACCCCGACTGCCTTGGAAGTACCTTGCATTGTGCTTTTCTTTTTTTTTTCTTTTTTTTTTTTTTTTTTTTTTTTTTTTTTTTTTTTTTCTTTTGGCTGTGTTGGGTCTTTGCCACATGCGGGCTTTCTCTAGTTGTGATGAGCAGGGGCTACTCCTTGTGGTGCGCGGGCTTCTCATTGTGGTGGCTTCTCTTGTTGCAGAGCATGGGCTCTAGGTGTACAGGCTTCAGTAGTTGTGGCACTCGGGCTCAGTAGTTGTGGTTCGCTGGCTCTAGAACACATGTTCAGTAGTTGTAGCACACGGGCTTAGTTGTTCCGCGGCATGTGAGATCTTCCCGGACCAGGGCTCGAACCCGTGTCCCCTGCCTTGGCAGGTGGATTCTTAACCACTGTGCCACCAGGGAAGCCCTCCCTGTCTTTTTAAACTAAAAATCCATTTTGCCTAGCGCAGGAAAAAAAATCCATTAAGTATTAAAATTCTTCTGAAATATCAAATTTATATGATTTTATTTAAAAATTCTTGACTCTAATAAGAATCATTTTCTGCTTTTCACCACAGTAACAAAAGATCGTTGACAATACTAACGTTTATTTGAGCACTTACACTGGGCCAGATGCCGTCTAAGTGCTTTGGAGCCACTACCTCATCTCAGGCTCACAGACACCGGAGCAGGAAGGCAGAACCCTTACCCACATCACAGCCTGGGACACAGAGGCCTTCCCTCATCTGTCCGACTCCAGAGACCACAAAGCTCTTTTGGATCTGGGGTGTGGCTCCCAGTGAAATGAAGAGAATACAAATTAGCAACCAAGAGGGATTCTGGCCCTGCGGGCTCCCTGGGACCTGGATCTCAGAGAACTTTCACAAGCTGCTCATTACCCAGAGCCCAGAATCCAGATTGTTGCAGTAATTTTCTTCCCTGCAGTGGAACTCATTCTGCAAACATATTCACCTTTGAGATTCCAATACACAAGACATAGAACAAGAACTGATGTAGTGAAAAAGCAGGCAGTGAGGGGCGGGGCGGGGTGTGTCTGAAGACGCCCACACAATCTCCCAGACCCCCCCCC
>NW_006775022.1:497610-504884 GCF_000442215.2 Lipotes vexillifer
CCCCCCCCCCCCACCCAGAGGTCAGCCTGAGGCAGCTCCTTCCTACTTCAGGGGTATAAAGAGCAAAGTTTGAAAATCACTAGCCAGCCACCAGGCCAGGCCAGGCCAGGCCAGTGCTGCGGCAGCGTCTCTCTCTCAGACTCCGCCTCAGCCAGGGAGGCTGATGCAAACCGGGAGGCTGATGCAAACCAGGAGGCTGCGCAGCAGAGGCCGGACCCGGAACAGGGCGCCCTGGCAGCCATGGGCCGAGCGGTTCTCAAAGCGTGGTTCCTGGCTCCTCACCAGAATTGGTCATTAAAGCGGCTTCTCCTGTTACAGACAATGGTTCTGCTTTGCTTCCCAGACCCCGAGACGGGGCTAAGGCTCTTTGTCCACAAACATTTAAGCAGACTGGGGCAAAATCCTGCAGGAGACAGAGGCAGCATGAAGGAAAGCACTTCACCAGCCCAGTGGCGGAGCACACGATACTTACACGAGGGATCTTGGACTTGCGGTGGGCCCAGTAGCCAAATATTGTCCAGCTGAACCCATATTTACTAAGGATTTTGGTGGGGCAGGGGAGGTCCCTAAGCCACAAAATAAGTAGACCAGAGAGAGATCTACTATAAAGCTAATGGAGCCTGAATCTTTGGGGTCTCTCACTTGCACAGGCCCCTTGCAAGGCTCTGCGAGGCGTCCTAGCAATGTGTTCACGTGGTAAAAAATTTTCTTGTAAAATTTGCAATGTTTGAACTCCAGGCTGTTAGGAGAACACCCCCTTCCCACCCTAACTTCCCCTCTAGCCACTTCCCCGGGTCTGGTGTATGGCAGGAAGTGGTATTCCTGGGGCAGGGCTAAAGGGACGTGGAGCTGGAAATGTATTTGGTTTGGTTTGATAAGGTTCAGCTGGGCAGGTTGCAGCCACTCCCACGTATAACTGAGGTCCTGCTGGCCTCCCCTGCTCTGTGGCAATCACTTCCAAGGATACTCCTTACCATCTACTGGGCTCATGCCCCATCACATGGGTTTGGGGTGAAAAGTCCTACTGCCATAAGAACAACAGGAGACTGAAGTATATAGCTCCAGTAGCTAGTCTCTGGAAAATTCTTCCAAACATCAAATATTTAAAATCTCAAGCAGAGGATTTGGATCTCATTAATATCTAATTAAAACACAAGTTTTCACCTGTCAGAAATATATTCAATGAGCAGTGTATACCATTATAAACACACCACACTTTCTTTTTTGCAGCAAATCACAGGAAATAAAATTCGTCATAATTCTTGCCTTGTAGGACACTAAGTATTATTGCAAAGAGCAAATATAACTAAAGATGAGGCTGCATGATTTATGCATTCCTTATGCACACCTTAACTTATCTGATTCATCTTGTCCTCACAAAGTCTGACAGTTCCAGACAAAATGGCATGCGAAATTGCTACCAATACAACAAAGTAGCCTGAAGAAACAAATGTTCCAGTGAAAAACTCCTACATGTAGCCCATCGATAATTCAATATTTGTAGTATAAGGATAATTTGATTATACAATTACAGGGGCTCAACTGAACACAGTGGCAATTTTTAAATGCATTTGAACTGCTCTCTTGTTTACCTTAATTTCAGATAAATTTTCCACTTTTTTCTACAATTATTGATCATCCCCAAATTCAAATACAGTGGAAAGCAAGGATTCTAGCAGAAGCTAAAGGAGGAAATTGAAAAAAAATGAAGATTGGCAGAACCTATATAACAATAAAATTTTAAAATCTAATGGCTGAAATGGTATGCAGAACTAGGTATTTCGAAAAGAATCACGATAGCCAAGAAAGTACTGATAACAACAATGACAAAAGAAGTGATAAGATTATGAGAATCGGAGTATTCCTAAGCATGAAACAGAATTTCCAAAAAGTAAACTATTACTACTGTCTGCACAGCGTCATTTTAATGAATTCGTTGACTTCCATAAGTATCCTGAACTTTCATCCTGGTCTGTTACATACTGTGAATGAAGGTTTTTTCCCACCAAAATTGTGATCCCAATTCACAGAGAATCAAATGGAACATATTAAGAATTTGTTAAAATGCTTCTCAAACAGGTATTTATAAAACAAATTAAATATGAACAGATTGTTATCAGATCTTGTTTGGTCTCTTCCACAACTGATGAATGTACATATTGGTTTTTTTGATGAACGTATACATTGGGTGTTTTGATGATACACTTAAGTATTTTTATAAGACATATTACTTACACCAGATACGTTTTCAGGTGGAATTAAATTGACTGACATCTCTCAAAATTCAGATGTCACAGATCACAAGGAGTCTGTGCTTACTTCGATTACACACACATTGAATTAAATTGTACTTTACCATTACCTTGAAGGACAAAAAAGAACATTCAGCATTATTGTGAAGTATTAAATAGTAGTTGAAGATATTAAACGGTTAAATCAAATAGGTTTACCTGTCAGATATCACCGTGAAAACTGATGCTTTCAAATGACAGAAATTTCAGAGAATCAAACTGCTGGGTTTGATCAATTTTTACATGAGTGCTTGGAAAACCGTCAAAATGAAAAGGACCAATGTGAATTATTTATCCAAAACAGCTCATAAGGAATTCATCAAAATAGGGGAAAACTTGAACTAAATGAAGTGAGAAATCAAATAAACAAACCCGACATCAAATAACACTCTATTGCTTCAGATTCTACAATAGTGAACTGCTTTGTGTATGCCATTATGTGTGCTACTCTAAGACAGGAAACCAATTTGCTGTGCAGAAAACCCATTTTTAAGTTTTTGGCAAAATTCATCTGAAATTAAGGCATACACAAGAATTATTCAAATGCAGCTTTGGCCTTTCAACAGAATGAATGCAGTTCTGAACTGTACACAACAACCTACATTCCACACCTGCCACTCATCAATGACAATATGACTAGCAGGAGAGGGGTTAGTTTCAAGCACTCTTGAGAAACATAAGTATTTAAAATATACTCTGGATGCTGCTCGTCCCTAAATCACATCAGGAAAAGCTGCCTCCCAATACCTGAAATTGTTGACTACCTCAGGATCTTACACCCCTTATGCTCTTTTCTTGGGTTTCTTTCTTATGTTAGATGTAGTATTTTAAACACCCATGCAAAACTGTATTTTTCTTTTAAAGAGTCTAAGGGTAGTGAGATCATTTGCCCATTCTTAAAGCAGTGAAATCTTGTAGCACAACAACATTGTAAAGTACAATGACATTTCAGTGACTCTAAAACATATTTTCTATGAGTGAGAATGAAAACCTGAACACAAATATGGCACAAAAATGTTTACTCAAAAAGTTAATCATGACTGTTGGGTCCTGGATTGGTTCAAGATGGCAGAGTAGAAGGATGTGCGCTCAACTCCCTCTTACTAGAGCATCAGAATCACAACTAACTGCTGAACAATCATAGACAGGAAGACACTGGAACTCACCAAAAAAGATACCCACATCCAAAGACAAAGGAGGAGCCACAATGAGATGGTAGGTGGGTGCAAGCACAATAAAATCAATTCCCATAACTGCTGGGTGGGTGACTCACAAACTGGAGAACAATTATACCCCAGAAGTCCACCCACAGGAGTGAAGGTTCTGAGCCCCACATCAGGCTTCCCAAAGCTGGGGGTCTGGCAGCAGGAAGAGGAATTTCTAGAGAATCAGACTTTGAAGGCTAGTGGGATTTGATTGCAGGACTTCAACAGGACTGGGGGAAACAGAGACTTCACTCTTGGAGAGCACACACAAAGTAGTGTGCGCACTGGGACCCAGGGGAAGGAGCAGTGACCCCATAGGAGACTGAACCAGACCTACCTGCTACTGTTGGAGGCAGGGGGTAGCTGTGACTCACCATGAGGACAAAGACACTGTCAGCAGAAATTCTGGGCGTGAGCCCTCCCAGAGTCTGCCATTAGCCCCACCAAAGACCGGGTAGGCTCCAGTGTTGGGTCACCTCAGGCCAAACAACCAACAGGGAGGGAACCCAGCCCCACCCATCAGCAGATAAGCACATTAAAGTTTTACTGAGTTCTGCCCACCAGAGCAACAGCCAGCTCTACCCACCACCAGTCCCTGACATCAGGAAACTTGCACAAGCTTCTCAGATAGCCTCATCCACCAGAGGGCAGACAGCAGAAGCAAGAAGAACTAAAGTCCTGCAGCCTGTGGAAAAAAACCACATTCACAGAAAGATAGACAAGATGAAATGGCAGAGAGCTACGTACAAAAGATTAAATGCCAGAAAAAAAACTAAATGAAGTGGAGACAGGAAACCTTCCAGAAAAAGAATTCAGAATACTGATGGTGAAGATGATCCAGGACCTCGGAAAAAGAATGGAGGCAAAGATCGAGAAGAAGCAAAAAATGTTTAACAAAGACCTAGAAGAATTAAAGAACAAACACCTAAAATAATTAAAGAACAAACAGAGATGAACAATACAGTAACTGATATGAAAAACACACTAGCATGAATCAACAGCAGAATAACTGAGGCAGAAAAACAGATAAGAGACCTGGAAGAGAGAATGGTAGAATTCACTGCTACGGAACAGAATAAAGGAAAAAGAATGGGGCTTCCCTGGTGGCACACTGGTTGAGGGTCCGCCAGCCAATTCAGGGGACGTGGGTTCATGCCCCGGTCCAGGAGGATCCCACATGCCGTGGAGCAGCTGGGCCCGTGAGCCATGGGCGCTGAGCCTGCGCGTCCAGAGCCTGTGCTCCGCAGCAGGAGGGGCCACAGCGGTGACAGCCCAGCGTACTGCCAAAAAAAGAAAAAAGAAAAAAGAAAAGAAAAAAGAATGAAAAGAAATGAAGACAGTCTAAGGGACATCTAGTACAACGTTAAATGCAACAACATTCCCATTATATGGGTCCCAGAAGGAGAAGAGAGAAAGATAGGACCCAAGAAAATATTTGGAAAGATTACAGTTGAAAACTTCCTTAACATGGGAAAGAAAATAGCCACCAACATCCAGGAAGCACAGAGCCCCAGGCAGGATAAACCCAAGGAAAAACACGCTGAGACACATAGTAATCCAAGGGACAAAAATTAAAGACAAAGAAAAATTACTGAAAGCAACAAGAGAAAAATGACAAATAATATACAAGGGAACATCCATAAGGTTAACAGCTGATTTCTCAGCAGAAACTCTAAAAGCCAGAAGGGGGTGGCATGACATATTTAAAGTGATGAAAGGGAAGAACATACAACCAAGATTACTCTACCCAGCAAGAATCTCATTCAGATTCCAAGGAGAAATCAAAAGCTTTACAGACAAGCAAAAGTTAAGAGAATTCAGCACCACCAAACCAGCTCTACAACAAACGCTAAAGGAACTTCTCCAAGTGGGAAACACAAGAGAAGAAAAGGAGCTACAAAAACAAACCAATAAAAAAAAGAAAATGGTAATAGCAACATACATACCAATAATTACATTAAACACGAACAGATTAAATGCTCCAACCAAAAGACACAGGCTGGCTGAATGGATACAAAAACAGGATCCATATATATGCTGTCTACAAGAGACCCACTTCAGACCTAGGAACACATACAGACTGAAAGTGAGGAGATGGAAAAAGATATTCTATGCAAATGGAAATCAAAAGAGAGCTGGAGTAGCAATTCTCATATCAGACAAAATAGACTTTAAAACAAAAACTATTACAAGAGACAAAGAAGGACACTACATAATGATCAAGAGATCAATCCAAGAAGAAAATATAACAACTGTAAATATTTATGCACCCAACATAGGAGCACCTCAATACATAAGACAAATGTTAACAACCATAAAAGGGGAAATCAACAGTAATACAATCACAGTAGGGGACTGTAACACCTCACTTTCACCAATGGACAGATCATCCAAAATGAAAATAAATAAGGAAACACAAGCTTTAAATGATACATTAAACCAGATGGACTGAATTGATATTTATAGGACATTCCATCCAAAAACAACAGAATACACTTTCTTCTCAAGTGCTCATGGAACATTCTCCAGGATAGATCATATCTTGAGTCACAAATCAAGCCTTAGTAAATTTAAGAACACTGAAATCATATCAAGTATCTTTTCTGACCACAACCCTATGAGACTAAATATCAATTACAGGAAAATATCTGTCAAATATACAAACAAATCAAGGCTAAACAATACACTACTAAATAACCAACAGCTCAATGAAGAAAGCAAAGAGGAAACCAAAAAATACCTAGAGACAAATTACAACAAAAACACAACAATCCAAAACCTATGGGATGCAACAAAAGCAGTTTTAAGAGCGAAGTTTATAGCAATATAAGCCTACCTCAAGAAACAAGAAAAATCTCAAATAAACCATCTAACCTTACACCTAAAGGAACTAGACAAAGAAGAACAAACAAAACCCAAAGTTAGCAGAAGGGAAGAGATCATAAAGATCAGAGCAGAAATAAACGAAATACAAACAAAGAAAACAATAGCAAAGATCAATAAAACTAAAAGCTGATTCTTTGAGAAGATAAACAAAATTGATAAACCATTAGCCAGACTCATCAAGAAAAAGAGGGAGAGGACTCAAATCAATAGAATTAGAAATGAAAAAGGAGAAGGAAGAACTGACACTGCAGAAATACAAAGCATCCTAAGAGACAACTACAAGCAACTCTATGCAATAAAATAAACAACCTGGAAGAAATGGACAAATTCTTAGAAAGGTATAACCTTCCAAGACTGAACCAGGAAGAAGCAGAAAATATGAACAGACCAATCACAAGTAATGAAACCGAAACTGTGATTTTAAATCTCCCAACAAACAAAAGCCCAGGACCAGATGGCTTCACAGGCCAATTCTAACAAACATTTAGAGAAGAGCTAACACCCATCCTTCTCAAACTCTTCCAAAAAATTGCAGAGGAAGGAACACTCCTCCAAACTCATTCTATGAGGGCACCATCACCCTGATACTAAAACCAGACAAAGATACTACAAAAAGGAAAATTACAGACCAATATCACTGATAAATATAGATGCAAAAATCCTCAACAAAATACTAGGAAACAGAATCCAACAATGCATTAAAAGGATCATACACCATGATCAAGTGGGATTTTTCCCAGGGATGCAAGGATTTTTCAATATATGCCAATCAATCATGTGATACACCATATTAAGGAACTGAAGAAGAAAAACCGTATGATCGGGCTTTCCTGGTGGCACAGTTGTTGAGAGTCCGCCTGCCGATGCAGGGGACACGGGTTCGTGCCCCGGT
>NW_006775022.1:505118-537199 GCF_000442215.2 Lipotes vexillifer
GGAACCTACCTCAACATAATAAAGGCCATATATGACAAACCCACAGCAAACATCATTCTCAATGGTGAAAAACTGAAAGCATTTCCTCTAAGATCAGGAACAAGATAAGGATGTCCACTCTCACCACTATTATTCAACATAGTTTTGGAAGTCCTAGCCATGGCAATCAGAGAAGAAAAAGAAATAAAAGGAATACAAATTGGAAAAGAAGACGTAAAACTGTCACTGTTTGCAGATGATGTGATACTATACATAGAGAATCCTAAAGACTCTACCAGAAAACTACTAGAGCTAATCAATGAATTTGGGAAAGTTGCAGGATACAAAATTAATGCACAGAAATCTCTTGCGTTCATATACACTAATGATGAAAAATCTGAAAGAGAAATTATGGAAACACTACCATCTACCATTGCAACAAAAAGAATAAAATACCTAGGAATAAATCTACCTAGGGAGACAAAAGACCTGTATGCAGAAAACTATAAGACACTGATGAAAGAAATTAAAGATGATACCAACAGATGGAGAGATATACCATGTTCTTGGATTGGAAGAATCAATATTGTGAAAATGACTCTACTACCCAAAGCAATCTACAGATTCAATGCAATCCCTATCAAATTACCAATGGCATTTTAAAACAAAAAAATCTTCAAATTTGTATGGAGACACAAAAGACCCTGAATAGCCAAAGCAGTCTTGAGCTGGAGGAATCAGACTCCCTGACTTCAGACTATACTACAAGGCTACAGTAATCAAGGCAATATGGTACTGGCACAAAAACAGAAACATAGATTAGCGGAACAGGGTAGAAAGCCCAGAGATAAACCCACACACCTATGGTCAACTAATCTATGACAAAGGAGGCAAGGATATACAATGGAGAAAAGACAGTCTTTTCAATAATTGGTGCTGGGAAAACTGGAGAGCTACATGTAAAAGAATGAAATTAGAACACTCCCTAACACCATACACAAAAATAAACTCAAAATGGATTCGAGACCTAAATGTAAGACTGGACACTATAAAACTCTTAAAGGAAAACATAGGAAGAACACTCTTTGACATGACTCACAGCAAGATCTTTTTTGATCCACCTCCTAGAGTAATGGAAATAAAAACAAAAATAAACAAATGGGACCTAATGAAACTGAAAAGCTTTTGCACAGCAAAGGAACCATCAACAAGACGAAAAGACAACCGTCAGAATGAGAGAAAATATTTGCAAAAGAAGCAATGGACAAAGGATTAATCTCCAAAATATATAAACAGCTCATGCAGCTCAATATTAAAGAAACAAACAACCCAATCCAAAAATGGGAAGACCTAAATAGACATTTCTCCAAAGAAGACATACAGATGGCCAAGAAGCACATGAAAAGCTGCTCAACATCACTAATTATTAGAGAAATGCAAATCAAAACTACAATGAGGTATCACCTCACACCAGTTAGAATGGGCATCATCAGAAAATCTACAAACAACAAATGCTGGAGAGCGTGTGGAGAAAAGGGAATCCTCTTGCACTCTTGGTGGGAATGTAAACTGATACAGCCACTATGGAGAGCAGTATGGAGGTTCCTTAAAAAATGAAAAATAGAATTACCATATGATCTAGCAATCCCACTACTGGGCATATACTCGGAGAAAACCATAATTCAAAAAGACACATGCACCTGTTCACTGCAGCGCTATTTACAATAGCCAGGTTATGGAAGCAACCTAAATGCCCATTGACAGATGAATGGATAAAGAAGGTGTGGTACATATATACAATGGAATATTACTCAGCCATAAGAAGGAACGAAATTGAGTCATTTGTTGAGATGTGGATGGACCTAGAGATGTCATACAGAGTGAAGTCAGAAAGAGAAAAACAAATATCGTATATTAACACATGTATGTGGAACCTAGAAAAGTGGTACAGATGAACCGGTTTGCAGGGCAGAAGTTGAGACACAGATGTAGAGAACGTATGGACACCAAGTGGGGAAAACCACGGTGGGGTGGGGATGACATGTATACACTGATGTGTATAAAATTGATGACTAATAAGAACCTGCAGTATAAAAGAACAAACAGACAAAATAAGAAGTAAATTGTAAGAGAAGATTTTTCAGATCTCAATGAAAGCAGTAATTAAAGGGAAGGGATAAATTTCAAGCACAGTGAATAGACCCTTGGATTTTTTTGATAATCCAATTAACAGAGAGAAGTGAGTCAGAGGAACACATTGGGAAAATACTGAAATTTTTGCTGAAGTTTCCTAAAATAACAAAGATTAAATGAAACTCATAACTGCCACTATTTTAAAGACATTGGTGACAAACTGTTTAACAACGAGTGTCCTCTATTTAATGAGTAGTTATAACCCCGACCCAAGAAAATGTGAAATGGTCATATAGGAAGAAAACCTGATAGAAGTTTCAGCAAATTTGACAGCAAAAACCTAAAAATATATGCGGAATTACGAATAATGAGTTGCAAAGCTGAAACTCTTCTAAACCATCAAAAAAAAAAAAAACCTAATCAACCAAAGACTGAATTATCCTTTTTCTTTTGATACCTACAAAGTATGCCATTATATGAATGCACTATATTTAACCTGGTCCTTTTTATAGGGCATTTAAGAATGTTTTCCATCTTTTTCTACTAGAAACAATGTGTTCACATACCTTTTAATTCATGTAGGAATGTATCCGGAGGATAAATTCCTAGAAGGACAATTGCTAAGCCAGAGAACACACATGGTTAAACTGGATTAATATGACTCCACCTCCACAGCCCAGCAAAATCTATGCCTACTTCCATACCCTCAGGCATAGAGCATGTTGTCAAACTTCCAGATCATTTTTAAATGGTATCTCCTTGACATTATTTTAACATGTTTTAAGAGCAGTTTTAGGTTCACTGAAAAACTGAGCAGTACAGACAATTTCCATATGCCCTCACTGCCCTCACTGTCAACGTCCCCTACCAAAGTAGCACATTTGTTACAACTGATGAACCTGCATTGACACATTGCTATCATGCAGAGTCCATAGTTTTTATTAGGGTTTGCTCTTGGTGTTGTACATTCTATGGATTTGGACAAATGTATAAGGACATGTGTCCATCATTATAGTATCATACAAAGTAGTTTTACTGCCCTAAGAACCCTCTGTGCTCTACCTATTCATCCCTGTCTTCCCACTAACTTCTGGCAACCACTGATCCTTCTACTGTCTCCTTAATTTTGCCTTTTCAGATCGGCTTCTTTCACTTAGCAGTATGCATTTAAGGTTCTTCCAAGTCTTTTCAGGGCTTGATAGCTCACTTCTTTTTAGCACTGAATGATATTCCACTGTCTGGATGTACCACGGTTGACCTTTTCACCTACTGAAGGACATTTTGGTTGCTTCCAAGTTTGACAATTATGAATAAAAACTGCTATAAACAACTGTGTACAGGTTTTTGTGTGGACATAAGTTTTCAACTCCTTTGGGTAAACATGGACCATAGGGTAAGAGTATATTTCGTTTTGTAAGAAACTTCCAAGCTGTCTTCGAAAGCGTCTGTAGCGTTTTGCATTCCCACCAGCAACGAATGAGAGTTGATGCTCTTCCAAATTCTCACCAGCATTTTGGGTCTTCACCCTTCAGATAGTATATAGTGGTATCTCGTTGTTTTAATTTGCAACCCCTAATAATATATGACATTGAGCTTTTTTCGTATGCTTATTTGCCATCTGTATATTTTCTTTGATGACATGTCCATTCAGGTCTTCCCCCATTTTTAACTGGGTTGTTCATTTTCCTGTTTGAGTACTCCTTGTCATTCTAACTGACCTCTCTTACTAAGACTGAACACTTTTTCCTGTTTAAAAGCTATTTGCATGTCCTTTTAGAAAATGTATTAAACGCTTGTTTGAAACTTTTGCCTTTTTATTGTATAGCTGGTCATATTAGTTGTAGAAATCCTTTAAGTACTAAGGAAATTAGTTCTTCATGAAATGAACTAAATATTTCCAACTTTGTCACATTTTTACTGTTTCATACTTTCTTCACCTTTGTACAGTCAAATTTATCAATCTTCTATGGCACTTTGTCTCATGACAAGAAAGATCATTCCCATTCCAAGGTTATTTTGATTTCATGTTTTCTTCTTTTTCTAAAATTTACTTTTTAACATTTAAATATTTAATCCTTCTGGAATTTAGAAATGAGGTATGGATTAAATTTTTTAAATATGGCTATCTGGTCCCTTCAACATCATGTATCGAACAACCCCAAATTTCCCATTGATTTGAAATGTTATCTTTATCAAATATTAATAAGATTAGGGGTCTTTTTCTGTAGCTTATATCCATTCTTATACCCATACCAGATGGGTTTACTAAAGCTTTATATTTGGTTCTATCTAGACTTGTTTCATAATTTCCTTGCATGTTACTATACACATTTTCCATATCAATTCTAGAATTAGCTTGTCTGAACTGAAAACAAACTTCAGAATTCTTAAAAAATGTTAAATATACAGATTCAGGGAGAATTGACATTTGTATGAAATAAATTTTTCTGAGAATTATGCCTTTCCATTTTCAAGTCTCCTTTTAATGGCTCTAGTAGCCTTTCGAAATTGTCTTCATAGATCTCGCACATTTCCTGTGAGATTTATTCCTATCATTTCATGTAGGAAGTGCCCTTCCTATATCTTCTAATTGTTTTTTTTTGATATATGAAAGCTCATTATTTCTTAGTAATTTTTCATCTTGATATTTGATATCATAAGAGTATGTGGAATATATATAATAAAACAATCAAGCAGATACTGGAAAGCAACCACCAGTACTGTTCTGAAGACCTAGAACAGTACCAATTCCAGTTGTTCTACTTATGTGCTGGCCCTTAACCCTCCAAAGACACTATCAATTTCTGTTCATTAGTCCTATGATTTGTAAAAGTAGTTTAACATTGTATTGTGAATCTCTTATTGTTTAGTCTTGCTGGTACATTAACTTTATGAAAATGATATTAAACTGCATTATCTTCTGAAATTGGCTATCTCATTAAATGTTGTTACTAAGATTTATCAAGCTGTGAGTACCTGTGGTTCACATTTTTACATTATTGTATTATATTCCATTATGTGAGTATGCCATGATTTATTCAGCCATTCTCTTGACAATGGAAATGGGATTGTTTCCAAGTTTCGCTACTGCATACAGTCCAGCTATGAATATTTTTGGCCTGCTGATGCCTACACACAAGAGTTTCTCTGAGTCTAGACCTAAGAGTGAAGTCTGATTTTAAGTATACAGTACTTAACCTTATATGATAATGCCAAATTGTTTCCCAAAGTGCTTATAACACCTTACACTCACTAGAAGTATAAAAATTATTGACCCCTAATCTATCCAACACACCATTCAGACTTAATTATTGCCAATCCTTCAGATGCAAAATGGTATCTCATTGTGATCTTAATTTTTATTTCCATTTACCAAAGAGATTAAGTACCTTCATGTGACTTTACTTGCCAAACATGTTCCCTCTTCTGCAAAGTGTCCGTTTTCTATATATTACTTATTTTTCCATTGGGTTGTTTATATTTAATTGATTTGTAGAAATTCTTTATATATACTGGAATCTAATCCTTCATCAGATAGGTTGCAAATGTGAAATTTCTGCAAGACTGAGTTGTTTATTGCTCTATGGTTTCTGTATGAAAAAGGTTATTTGCCCATCCCAAGATTAGAAATATATTTTCCTATATATCCTTCCAAGCATTTAAAATTTTACCTTTCAGATTTAATTCTTAATTCATTTGGTATTGATTTTTATATATAAAGTGAGCTATCAATCCAATTTCATAGGTTCCCCCCCATGTTGATAGCTGTCCCAGCACAATGTTGATTGGGAATTAATAACTTTACAGTTCTCAGTCTACCTACCTGTGAAATTTATTCGTGAGTCTTTTGTAGTTTTTCAGTGGAGTTGTAGAGATTTCTGCATACATCTAACAAAACGTGTACCCCTAAGGTTCCTTTTAATTTTGTATAATATTTTAAACTGTGCTTCCCAATAATTTTTTTACTTGTATCATAGAAATGTACTAGCTGATGTTTGCACATTGATCTTCTGGTAGCTACCGTGTGAGACTCTGAGATGACTTGTTTGGTTTCTATAGTATATGATATAAACTACCATTTTGGTAGATAATCATAATATCTGCAAAAAATAAAAGTATCATTTGGTGGTTTCATCCTTTCTAGTCTTCAGCCTTTGCTCTTCTTGTCCAGCAATGCTCAAACATTCTATTTGTCTCGATCCTGATTTTAAAGGGAATACTTTTAACATAAAAAAAAATTTGTACATAAACCATTTATCAGGTTAAGAAACTTCCTACTCCTAATTCCTAATTTGCTTAGCGTTTTAAACTATATTTGAGGGCTGACTTTCAAATGATTTTTCTGCTTTTATTAAAATGATCAAATGATGTTTTTTCATTTGTTAATGTAGTAAATGTCATTTATAGATTTGATATTCAGTCCCTTTGCTTTCTTTTGAAAGCAGCACAACTTGTTTGTGACATTAACTTTAAACACTGTTGTCTTATAGCTTAAAGTTCATTGCTTCCAATTTTCACCCTCATGGTTTGGTACTCCCTTTTCAGAAGGGGAGCAGGTCTTTGAAAATTTCCCTCACTTCCTGGAAGTCCAGAATATATCCATCATAGCCAGGATCTAGTTATTTTATAAGGGGAGGCAAGGTTTTTCCAAATACTTTGTTTTCCATAATGCTGAAAGCAGAATTCTGTTATTTTTTTTTAATCTGGACATCTTACTTATATGTAATGGTTTAATTCTCTCAGGTTTTCTAGCTAAATATTCATATCTCCAAACAATGAAAAATGTCTCTCCAAATTTTATTCTCTTTTGTCTAACTGTATTAGCCACTACCATCCAATTATAAGAATGAATAGTGACAGTGGAAATTCTTTTATTGACCCTGTCTTTAATAAGAATGCTTCTAGGTGCTGCTTCCTTAAGCAGGATGCTGGCATTTAAGAATGAAATATAATTTTATCATGTAAAGGAATCATCTATATATCCCTACTTTTAAAGGTGTTTAACTCTGAAGAGGATGTTTACTTTCATGAAATGCTTTATCACCATTCTTTTGATTAATACTGTGACTTACATTAACAGATTTCCTGTTATGGAACCATCAATGGCAAACTGGTAAATGAGTATTAATTTAAAGGATCAGTCACTGCACTAGCCCTTGAAATGCCCTGCAATATTTTTCCCCCAACTTCTCACTTCACAAAATTTCAAACTTATGGAAAGAACAGTTTGATGAATTGTTAAAATAAACCAGATGTGGCAATATTTTGAGATATGTATATATTCTTTGGGTTTTTGTTGAACCATTTAAAAGTTACAAAATCATAACACTTCTCCGCTAAATGCTTCAGAATATATATTCTAAGAAGAGGAGCATTCTCCTATACAAAAAGTTAAATTTTGAATTAATGTTATCTAATATATAGTTCATATTCTAATTTCCCCAAACAGTCCCATTTGTGTCATTTTTAACTAGGTTTTCCCCCTCAAACCATGGAGGAGTCAAGCAATTACCAAGAATTGCATTTAGCTACTTTTTTTTTTTTTTTTTTTTTTTTTTTTTGCGGTACGCGGGCCTCTCACTGCTGTGGCCTCTCCTGTTGCGGAGCACAGGCTCCGGACGCGCAGGCTCAGCGGCCATGGCTCACGGGCCCAGCCGCTCCGCGGCATGTGGGATCCTCCTGGACCGGGGCACGAACCCGCGTCGCCTGCATCGGCAGGCGGACTCCCAACCACTGTGCCACCAGGGAAGCCCCTTAGCTACTTTTTAGTCTCCCTTTTTCTTGAGCAGATCTCCTTTTTACGTCTTTCATTACTTTCACATTTAAGAGTCTAGGTCAGTTGTTTTGGAAAATGTGCCACAATATGAACTTGTCTGATTACGTATTCATAATTATATTCACATTGAACATTTTTAGCGAAAGGAATGCATAGGTGAAACCAAATGCTTCCCATTTCCTGTGCATTAATTACACTCATGTCAGGTGGCAGGTAATGCTGGGGTGTCCGTTGTTAGTGATGTTAAGTCTGATCACTTGGTTACAGTGGTGTTTGCTGGATTTCTCCATTGGAAATGTATTACCAACTATCCTTTTAGATGTTCAACTTGTCCCCAGTCTGGCTAATGAGGGTCCCTGCAAGCTGGTTCTTGTATCATTTTCGCCTGTCTGTACACATTAAGCACCTTCTTCCGTTTATGGGCACATTTGGATGTTCTAGGCTTAATTTGTTCTTTTCCTGCTCCAATACCGGCATTACTTGATTCCGTAAAGCCATTTCTCCTACTTCCTTTCAGTGGGAAACACTTAGAAAAACCAGGGTCTTACACTAAATGTGCTCATTCCTACTCGAAGTCATTGGTTCCAGGACTTCTCAGTAGACAGGATTTTAAAAAATATGTTCATAATGATAACTGGATCCACATGAGATTATTCTGCTCCTTCCACCTTTATATATCGCTTCTTCCATGGGGAGAACTCTAACGGCATCAATTTATTCTCTCAATTGCTCAGTCTCAATCTATCCAAAACAGTATCAAAATCGATATCAGCAAACTCACTAAGCAAGTCGGATATTCCTTTAGTCTTTCTCTTTAGAGTATATACCACTTGAGTTGTAGACTGAAAAGTGTGTTCAAAGATTAAATGAATTCTTTTTGTGTAGTTTGTTAATTTGATAAACAGGTCCGCTTGTTTCTATTTGTATTTTAGTGTTACCTATCCTTGTAAATTTTATTTTATGCTTTAATATGTAAAACATTAACACAGCTTAACAGCTACTTGTTACCTTTACAGGAAGTTTTAAATCTCACTTCGCTGTCCCGTCCCCACTCATCCCACTCACTTCATGTCGTGAATGTTTGATTTCTTTAGTGTCTGATTTATTCTTTTACTTATTTCTGTAAATATACAGAAATATTTACTGTAAATATTCTGAAAATATACGTATATACAAAAGGTTGCACACTATTTATAATCTTGCAGCTTGCTTTTTCCACTTATTATAGAAGTCATTCCATATCAGTCCATGGAGATCATTCTCTTTTTTTTTTAAACAGTTTCATGGTACTCCATGGTGTGGATGTATCAGATTATTCATCCAGACACCTATGTACGGGAAATACCCTGAATTGTTATAGCTTATACATGAAAGGAGACTGGTAGAGGTCTTTCCATACCTGACAATTCTGAAAATCTACACATTATCAAAAACAAGTTGTGAAGCAGAATCTTTTCTCAACTGTCAATTTTTTAAAGTTGGGATGCAAATTAAAACCATAATGAGATAACACTACACAGGTTCTAGAAAGTCTCAAATTAAGAAGACAGAAAACACCAAGTGTTAGTGAAGAGTAGGAACAATCAGAACTCTCGAATACTGTTGCTGAGTATAAATCGCAACTTTGAAAAACTTACAAATATTTGGCAATATCTAACCCAAGTTGGTCACATGCATACCCTTTAATCCAACAATTCCATTCTTAGTTATATGCTCAACAGAAATGCATACATATGTTCACAAAGAGACATGGAGTGCAATGTTTATAGCAGTACTATGCCTAATAGCCAAAATCTAGGAATACCCACATGCCCATCAACAGAATAAATGAATTGTGGTATATTCACACAAGGGAATAGCAATGAGAATGAAGAATCTGCAACTGTGCACAAAAATATAAATGAATCTTACAGACAGGATGTTGGGGGAAACAAGGCAGATCCAACAGTACAAACTGGATGGTTCCACTTACGTAAGGTTCAAAATCACACAAAACTAAGCTCTGCTATTAGAACCCAGGGGTATTTACCTTGCCAGGAGTGGAGACAGTATCTGGAGGGGAATGTGAGGAGATCTTCTGGGGTAGTGGCAATGTTCTGTCCCCTGACCTGAGTTCTGGTGTGTACAGGATGTACAGGTGTGTATACATTATGAGAATTCAGCAAGCCACATGCTGATACGTGCATGTTTCTGTGCACGCTGTGTACTTCAAGAAAAAGTATGTTTTAAATTCCAGTTAAGTGGGCTTCCCTGGTGGCGCAGTGCTTGAGAGTCCGCCTGCCGATGCAGGAGACGCGGGTTCGTGCCCCGTTTCGGGAAGATCCCACATGCCGCGGAGCGGCTGGGCCCGTGAGCCATGGCCACTGAGCCTGCGCGTCCGGAGCCTGTGCTCCGCAAAATGGGAGAGGCCACGACAGTGAGAGGCCCGCATAACGCAAGAAAAAAAAAAAAAAAAATTCCAGTTAAGTGATGAGGTCAAAGAATAAGATCACTAAATTAAATAACCAAAGATCTACAAATAAGTGGAAGCACTATAACAGAAACCAAGATGACTATCATAGAATCAAAAGTGTTGAGATTCATTAGCTCAGAATTATAGTCTCATGAAGCCTGGTGTTTGAGCTTTAAAATTTAGTTTTCATTCAAGTCTAGGATATTTTTAACTCTTAATATAAAAATGTTTCAGTGTGTATACTTGTTAGTATACAAGTAAAACTGATGCTCCAGGAAGAGAGACCATGCTTTTCCTCTAGTTTGAAAACAATTGTGCTAACTACTCCCTGGATTCAGAATGATGCATTCAGAGAAGGTAAAGAAGGAATGCAAACCTTTCTCCTGCTGGTGGCTCTCATTAGCTTTAAAAAAAATTAGTTATTATACGATATAGCAAGAACATTATGCAAGAAGTTTAATAATTTTAGACTAAATAGTTTAGACTAAATAGTTTATATTAATAAAGACTAAATTATCTTTCTTTTCTAGTCATAATTATAAAACCATTGTTGTACAAAAGATGATATGGTAACATGCAGCCAAAATATATGGGACAAAATATAACACAAATGTATTGGGAAATTAGTTAAA
Organism: Lipotes vexillifer; assembly: GCF_000442215.2. Classification (NCBI taxonomy): domain Eukaryota; kingdom Metazoa; phylum Chordata; class Mammalia; order Artiodactyla; family Lipotidae; genus Lipotes; species Lipotes vexillifer. The sequence goes on from NW_006775022.1 coordinate 516,091, forward strand.
TTTTCTGGATTTTTACATTTGTGATATTATTTGTCAGCTGTTTATATTTAATTAGTTGTGCTTTTTGTCATTCTAAACATATACCTTTAGAACCAATTTCGTATTTATACTTTGCATTCTTTTTCTTAAAAGAAGGCTCCCCAAATTACATCAGAACCCACAAAAGCTTGATTTACCTCTGAACAGAATTTAAGTTACTAGCAAGCCTTCAGTTTCTTACCATGTTGAACACAGTTAGGGAGACAGGGCTGTGATAATATACTACCTGGCAACTAAAGGATGGTCAAAGTTAATTTGAAGCAGTCACTCGTGCGTTCATTCACCAAACAGTGCTAAATGCTTTCCCGGTGCCAGGCAGTGTGCACGGCTCTGTGACATGAAGGTGAGCAAACCACCGGGCTCTGCCTTCAAGACGCTTACAGTTCCACGGGGCAAGGAAAGAGTCAGATAATCTCCCATTACAACAATCAAGGCAGTGAAGGAAGATTATACAGAAGATCATCACAGAGTAAACTGGATGACTTTCAGGGAAGGAATGAATGGGGCAGCAGGTGGGCTAGGTGGAGGGGGATGCCCCTTGGCAGGGTATCTCTATCAGGAGAGGAGGAGGTCTTTGGTGAAAGAAGCAGAGACAAAAGCAGCTCTGCCCACACCCCGAGGTAGAGACCACCACAGATGCCAGGAGGAGGTGGTCTCAACCCAGCTGGGCTCCAGCACTGAGCAGACCTGGAGGGGAAAAACAGCATTATGCTGGGATCCACAGCTCAGTAAGGTCCGTGGCAACATGCCTGCAGGGCTGGCACCAACTGTACCCAAGCTGCAACAATGGACAGTTCCAGCAAGAGACGGTTATCACCTGGTGATGAAGAACTAGAGTTTTTTTGTGTGTTTTCTTTTTGTTTTTTTTTAATTTTTGGCAGCTCCATGCGGCGTGTGGCATCTTAGTTCCCCAACCAGGGATCGATCCCGTGACCCCTGCAGTGGAAACACGGAGTCTTAACCACTGGACCACCAGGGGAATCCTGAAGAGCAAGAGTGATGAAGACAGTCAAACTGGAATGGAATCCTGGCTCTGCCCCATTTAAATTACCCTTGAAATTTCCTTGTTGGCTGTGGGGAGCCGAGTTACTGCATGATAATCCTCGAGGTGCTCTGCACAGAGCTCAGCACACGCAATGCTCAGCACACACAAGGCTAAATAAATAGCAGCTGCCCTCCGTGTGGCCCTTCCCCTCCCCCAGTCTGTTTTGTCCATTCCACTGGTTTCTGGGATCAGCCTTAATTCATCCGGGACTGGAATTCTGCCCACAGCTCAATCCTTATGAATAGCCAAGCGTCCCTGAGGCCTTCCTCTGCTTGCCGACTTTGCCACCTACCGCCTAAGCTAGATTCCCTCAGGACGAGGTTCCTCCCAGGCCTTCCCCAGCGCTGTCAGATTCTGCTGGCCCTTCCGGCTGGGTTACCTGGATGACTTGCATGCCAGACCTGTCCCACGGTTCATCCCGTCCTGCTGAGTCTGTTTACCAGGTAACCTGCCTCACCTCTGGAAGAGCCCAGCATCCTTAGAAATGTATAGTTATCAAGTGCAACCTGATTTTGTTTCCTGTCTCCTCTCTCCAAACCAGGTTGCCAGCTGTCACCTCAGGCCTATAAACAGCTACTGCTGACTTCTAACATACTGTGGAAAAGGGCACTAGAAAGTCATGCCGATTTAAAAGTATGTGTTAGATATACAATGGAATATTACTCAGCCATGAAAAGAAACGAAATGTTATTTGTAGTGAGGTGGATGGACCTAGTCTGTCCTACAGAGTGGAGTAAGTCAGAAAGAAAAAAACAAATACCATATGCCAACACATATATATGGAACCTAAAAAGGTTCTGATGAACCTAGGGGCAGGACAGGTATAAAGACACAGACATAGAGAATGGATTTGAGGACACAGGGAGGGGGAAGGGTAAGCTGGGATGAAGTGAGAGAGTAGCATGGACACATATACACTACCGAATGTAAAATAGACAGCTAGTGGGAAGCAGCCGCATAGCACAGGGAGGTCAGCTCGGTGCTTTGTGACCACCCAGAGGGGTAGGATAGGGAGGGTGGGAGTGAGATGCAAGAGGGAGGGGATAGGGGAACATATGTATATGTATAACTGATTCACTTTGTTATAAAGCAGAAACTGACACACCATTGTAAAGCAATTATACTCCAATAAGGATGTCAAAAAAATAAATTAAACGAATAAAAAGTATGTGTTAAATAAGAGCCATACGAGGTTCTGAGTGGGAGTCAAGCTCCGGGCTCTCTTTAAGTTAAGCTGACTGCTACAAGAACTTGAAGGGTCTTTAATCAACGTGTAAGGACCACATTCCAAGGTTACGCTTGCAACAAGCTCCACCTCCAAAGTCGAATTCTCACTACATCTCTTAAATTTCTAACATCCAACATCTACACAAGTATTTAACAAATATTTCACCAAATATTTATGAGATGTTATGTGCAAGAAGGCATCGTACTAGACAGCTCCACCGGCTGTGGCCTTTGCTTCTCTCCCGAGCTACGTGCAGTCTGTCCATCTGTCTCCCTCCTGTATCAACCCCACAGCTCTGACTTACGGTCTCCAGCCGGCTAACACCCCGCCCCGGCACGTTCACTTAGCTTTGTGTTGTTGACCATTTTAGCCTCTTGCACTGGCTCCCAATAACCTCAAACTTCCTATGTTAAAAATTGAACTTATCTTTCCGTGCACATCAACTCCCCTCCAGTTAGCTCTCTGCTATCACGGATAGATCATCATGCTTCCACCATCCCACACTTGAACTCTTATTCTCCCTCCCAAACTAATTGTACGTCTGCTCTCCCACATCCATAGTCACAGGTCTTGTTGATTTTCGCTTCTTTCCTACAAGCAGGTGACCATGCCCCTTAAGCACGTGATAAAATCTGCTCTGGTTTTACCACTGAAATGCATTGCGGCCTCACGTTTTCACTTTGGATGGAGAATATTCTCCAAGGTCACCCTCCTCCACCACCCCCACCTCCTGCTCTGGCTCTGTGCCTTTTACACCTTTGGCTTCTGTTGTGTCCTCTGGCAACTGCCCTCCAAGCATCACTCTTCCTGAAACTGAGGCTCCGCCCACTCAGGATAGAGCTCAGTTTTTGCACAATCACTCCTCAGTCCAAAAGGCTAACAAGTACCCCAATACCACCCTTTACCTCCCCATCTGTCAGGGAAGAAGACCTGACACAGGTGGTATTTAACCTTGTAATCAAAGAAATAAACTTGCTGACATTCAATTAAGAGCATCCTTAATAGGCATTCATGGCGGAAGAATGGCGAACATAAGCTACCTTTCACCTTTTTCACAATACTGCCTAGTGTACTGCTGCTGTCACAGCCAGCGGCAACTTTCCTAGGGAGTAACTTTGCCTTGGCCAGAGAGCGGCCCTGGCCAAGAGGAAGCAATGATAAATCCTCCTTGCCCATTCCCAGGGCCAGAGAAAGGCCCTACTTGGATACATGAGGCAGGGTTACGTAAGGATGTCATTCCCACACCACCTCAAACTTCTGTTATGCTACATAGACGCACACAGCATCTACCACCTGCAAAATTCTTGACTTAAGTGTTCTTAAATTAACTTGAAATTTTATGCCATAAGTAAATGAAAAAGCTGGCATCATTGTTTTAAAAATCAACTCCAGAAAGTAACTACAAAAAATAAATGTAAAATGATCAACATTTTAAAATGTTAATGCCTAATGTCACGTTGTGTATCAGATTTTAGGAACTACCGATTTAACGGAAGCAGGTGGCACAAAATTTTTCCCATTGCCTGAAATTCCATCACTAAAATGTAATTGGTCTTAAAAGCTTGTTGAAACATAACCACAACAATACAGAATATATGTGGCTTGATGCTGTTTTACATTAAAGCCAAACAGGCAAAAACTAAACAATATAACTGTATGGTGAACTATAAAGAAAATCTATGAAATGAAATGCAAAATATCTTTCAGTTATGAGAATCATCTTACTACTGAATTATAATTTCTTTACTAAAGTGAGTCTTAACAGTTTAATTCTAAACTTAAAGGCAAGCACAATTTTAACATGTTTTCCTTCTATACCCAACCCATTGAAATTAGCAATCTACTTAACTGATTCCTACATTAGACTGTAACCACTTTAAGAGCAGAGACTGCTTTATTATGCTTCTTATTCCCTGAAGAAAACAAAATACAAATTAACCAATGAAAGAGCTTAGATATGGACATGTCTATGGTCTCTATCTATATATAGTACTTGATTTGTAATAAAATGTACACTGAAGAATGGAAAAAAGATGATCATTCTAATAAATAGCATTAAGTCAACAGACATCCATATTTTTTTTAAATCTATACCATACATAAAATTCCATATAGGTTATAGATATGTGAAAAGGCTTCTAAAACATAGCATATCAAGACCTGTGATTAGACAAAAATTTCTATAAAGAACATCAAAAACATTATCCATAAAGGAAAAGATTGATAGATTAAAATTATTTCTATTCATCAAAAGAAACCATGAAGAGAATGGAAAAGCAAGCCACTAAGTGGGAGAAAATATAACCAGAGTACTTTGTTCTAGAATATATTTAAGAATGCCTACAAATCAATATAATAAAAAAATCAATAATAAAAATGACAAGCAACTCAATAGAAAGGCAAGAGACTCGAGCAGGCTCTTCCCAACAGAGAATATCCAAGTGGCCAATACTAAAACACATGAAACAATGATCGACCTATTTAGGCATCAAGGAAAATCAAGTTACAAAACACAGTGAGACACTACACACCCACCAGAATGAGTAAATCAAGATTTAAAAAATTTTAAGGCTGACACAATAGTAAGTATTGGGAAGGATGGGGAAAAAACTGGGACATCATACACAAGCAGTGGGAGTATAAATTGACAGAACCAGTGTGGAGGATTTTTGGCACTTATCTCCTAAAACTGAGCACACAGATACGCTATAAAACCACCCTCCCACTCTTGATACATATCCAGCAGAAGTGTACACGCATGCACCGGAAGATGTGTACAGAAAGGTTCCAGCAACATTCCTATAATAGACCCAAATGAAAACAAAATCAATCAAGCATTCTAGTATAAACACAAACTCTTTCAAGAATAGAAAACACTCCAACTTGTTTTATAGGATTAAAATAAAAATAACCTTTATACCAAAACCCAACAAGGCAAGTGCAAGATATTTATCAGCCGATATCATTCAATGTGGGTCAAAAAATTTTTTTAATGTATTGACAATCTGTGGTGCTACCCAAGATGTAGTATGGGTGTTATAGCCTGTCATTCCCACTGATTAAAAGAAAAACTCTGGACAAAATATAAACAATGACCTGGGGATTCTGAAAGGTAAATAGCAGGCAGATTGGGAAAAGAAGTCAAAACTTGAAGAATGATTAGTTCCAGGGTTCGATAGGCTATATTCTGGGTCACAAAGCAAACCCTAACAAAGTTAAAGAATTGAAATCAAATAAAGTATGCCCTCTAATAAGAGAATTAAACTAGAAATCAGTAAAAACATTTCTGGAACACTGCCAAATATGTGGAAGTTAAACAGTATACTTTAAACGATCCATGGGTCAAAGGGGAAGTCTCAAGGAAAATTAGAAAATATTTGACTGAAGAAACATCAACTTATCCAAATTTCTCCTTAGAGGGAAATTTATAGCACTAAATTATTACATCGGAAAAGAAAACTATCAGGTCAATTATCTAAGCATCTATTTTAAGAAAACAGACGAAGAGCAGAATAAATCTAAACCAAGCAGTAGGAAAATTAAACATAAAGAGACTGAATTAATTTAAAACAGAAAAGTCAATAGAGAAAAAAAAAAAAATTCAATGAAACCCAAAGCTTGTTCTTTGAAGAAAGAAAAAAAAAAAGTCAAAAGTTGATAAACTTCTAGTCAGACTGCAAGAAAAAAAGGGCAAACACAAATAACACCAGGAATGAAAAAGGGAGCATCATTACAGACCCTACAGATATTAGGGAAGTTAATAAGGGATACTAAAATAAAATACATTTTGTTTATACATTCTACAAATTAGATAGTACAGATCAACTGTTTGAAAGGCAAATTACTGAAGGAAACCAGAATGTCACCTCAAAATGTGCCTCTTTGACATAAAAATTAGTTTCTAACAGAATGCAATTAAACAGCCGCATAGACAGGAAAAGCTCTCTAACCTCCCCCATTTCTGCCTAAAGGCAGGATATAAGTTCTGCGGCTCTGGATGCGCAGGCTCAGCTGCCATGGCTCAGGGGCCCAGCGGCTCCGTGGCATGTGGGATCCTCCCTGACTGGGGCACAAACCCGTGTCCCCTGCATCGGCAGGCAGACTCTCAACCACTGTGCCACCAGGGAAGCCCAGGACATAAGTTCTTTTACTGGAGAGAGACCTAACAGCCAGACACGGCACCAGAGGAATCTACAGATAAAACTTACTCCGTTAAGTTTTCCTTTCATGTGTTTGCCTTACCATAGTTTGCTGCCCTTGGAAGCTGAAAACTGCTTTCCTTTCTCCTGTCATTTCTCTACAAAGGTACTGCTCTTTGTTGAAGATGCTATGTAAGCCAGAATTCAAAGCCACCACTTAAGAGTTACTTTTCATTGAAGTTTTTTCTGTGTGATGTACACTGTGCAAGTTAATAAACTTTCTTTTGTTCATCTCTCTGTTAAAGAGCCCCAGCTGGAAGCTTAAGATGGAACACATGAAGTATTGCCTCACCCATACAACCAAACTGAAGAATAGATTGCTTGAATACTCCTGTATCCTTAAAGAAACTGAAATGGTACAGCCACTTCAGAAAACAATTTGGCAGTTTCTGATGAAGTCCAGCATATACTGACAATGTGATCCAGCAATCCTACCCCTAGGTATTTACCCAAGTGAAATGGAAACCTATGTTCACACAAAATTGGCAACATCATAGAGCGATACACCAAATAGGATAACGTGTACTGTCTGTAAATTTGAAAACAAAGTTTAAAGACGTCTTTGCAAACTAAAGTGAATATATAAAAAGGATAATTTTGTTTTGTTTATACTAGAATGCTTGATAACATGGAAAAATAAGATAACACATCAGTAGATTAAAGGGGGAAAAAATGATCTCAGATGCATAAAAAGTACTTGTTAAAATTCAAAACCCATTCCATGATTTTAAAAAGTACTAAGCAAATTAGGAATAGAAGAGAACTCCCTTATTCTGATAAAGGAGATCAAAAATAACAGATACCATTCTTGATATGCAACACTGAAAGTATTCTCTGAAATTGAAAAGACAAAGATGACCACTGTCAGCACTGCTGGTCAACATTTTACTGTGGGTCCTAGTCAGTGCAATAAGGAAAATAAATAAAAAGCAAAAGAACTGCCAATGAAGGGAAAAAAATTCATTTATAGATAATGTGATTATGTACATTGATAATCTTAAAAATTCTATAGATAAATACAGCAAGTTAGTCATACAATTCAAAATTATATTTCATTATATAAGTTACAAAACACCAAAAAAGCAATGAACTTAGTAACAAATGTACAAAATGTGTAGACCTTCATAGAGAACGGTCACATAATTTTAGAATGCAAAGACGTAATAAACGGTGATAAATTCATGGATTAGAAGATTTGATACTATAAAGTTCTCGCCAGAATGACCTATGCACTTAATCCCAGTGGAAGTGCAAAAGGCCAAGAGTGGCCAAGGTCAAGGGATAGGAAGCGGGGGGTAGACACAAATGTTTTCAGATTAATGAATGAAATAATCAGATGGTCAGCAAAGTCAATATGTGACACCACAAAAGAACAATAGGAGGCATTTATAACTATTCCAAGTTTGTTCTATAACTGGATATAAACCAGTATTAGGCTTCTTTTTAAAAAAAAGAAACCATAACCAAAAAGCCTCACCTAATATCATGAAGTATTGGCCTACTGATGGATCTAAATTCTGGGCACCAAGCTGCAAAACCATTGCTGTAAATTCCGTGCCCCACTGGCCTATCTGTTTCCCAGTGTTTGCTCTGGGCCGATAGCACCCACAGTGGCTGGGCCCAAACTCTGACACATTCTCTACTTATAACCACCGTTTTAACCATGTTTGGCAGCCCTTCCCATAAATCACATAGAGAGATAGCCACGTTTACATGGCCTTCTGCCGAAAAACGATCATTCCAGAGGGTTTGCACTTATTACTAGGACTACTCCAAGAGACAGAAATTTCTCTTTTTATTAGAAGAAGCTTTAAGAAAAACATTTTCACTGAAAGAGAAAAACTTCCCTAAATTTCCTACTTAAGAAATCTAGTGAATTGTGATGAGCAGTATCAATTCATTTGGACACCTTAAGAAGATGGCTGTAAGGAAACACTTAGTCCAATGTCACATCTCAAACTGAGCTAAATGTACCATCACAGTTCTGAAAGACTCAAACCAGAGATTGCAAGGTTTGGTCTCTGTCTTAAATCCAGAAAAATAAAAAGCAAAATGTATAGAGGCCAAATGATGGCCGATTTCTTCTGCATTCTGTATCATGTTTCTTCAGTGTACTATGAAATTCCATTTTGTTTGACAATGCTCTTCAGCAATGAGAAAAACAAATGAAGCTGAAAATAATAAAATGTTTAAAAGCCCAAGCACAGATGGCATAAGAGGCAGTAGATATCTCCTAAGTGCATATTCTTCCCCTGTATTATTTGACATGGTCTCAGTGTCATCTGAACTGAAAGGAAATAATACTGACTGTAGCAATAGCAAAATCTATATTCTTGTGAAAAGTCACAGTACTTAAAAAAAGAATTCCAGAAGCAGTATAGGCAGGAACAAGTAAGTCATATACTCACTGGGTAGTGAAGTAAGGAATCAAGAATAAGCTGCCCCAAGAGAATTCATACGATTACGAAAGTAAAACCATACAGCTTTGTGGTTGGTTTAAAAGTCAGGTCAGAAAGAAGAAACCAGAAAATAATCAAATTCAGTGGAAAAACTCACTTGGAGGTTTATGACCAACTTCAGAGCATTTCATCACACACACAGGGTAAGGAGTCTTCAGCAGCTGTGGGCAGATGATGGAGCCAGGGTCACAGGAGGAGGAAGGAAGGCACTAAAGGGCCCAGCAGAATCCCAGCCAGAAAAACAGAACCTCCACCAGCTAAGGTCAGCGAGGGTCAGCTGGGTTTGCACACCTTTGACTCACTTCATATCCCTCGTATCCCACAGAGAATTGACCTTTCTAAATGTCATGGCTCACAAGTCCCACAGTGGAGTAGCTGCAGCCACCATTAGCTTGAGGGGCTGGCTCGTCTTAACTGCCTCATGTGAATCGAAAGCTAAGGCATGATTCCTTCCCTCATTCCTCAAGGTCTCCCAGGCCAGGCACAGGAGAATCAAAGGAGAATTCTTACCTCCAATGGGTTTGTTTATATTTGACATTAAACAATTCCCTACGTCCATGATATAAATTAGCTCCTTACTCAACATTCCATGACAAACAGTAGCTCTCTTCAGTGAACTAGGATTTAAATTTATGCAATTCTCATGACTTCTCTTTCATCTCAAAGACTTGAAAATTCCTTCCTTTTCCTATTGATTTACTTTTCAATGATATGTAGACTTAAACCAGTTCCAGCCATCTTTAGCTGGTCTCTATTCAAACAATATACATTTGTTTCTTTATTGTTACATTTTCAATTCTATTAGTTACTTTTGGGATTATCCACTGAAATTTCTCCAGCTATCTGGAGATGAGTGTGGTAGGGTAGAAAAAGTATGCGACTCAACATTACCAAGGCCTAAGTCACACCAGTTATGAGACCTTGGATATATAACTAGTCTCTGAGGGTCATTTCCCTCATCTGTGAACTGGGAATGATATTTACTATGCAAGGCAGTTTTTAGAATCAGTGGAAATGTATATGAAGCATGTAGCATTTAGTTGGTGTTTAAATGGCAGATGTTTAAGGATCTTTTTATTCTGGTAAAAAACACATGTGACAATGTTTACCATTTGAACCATTTTTATGTGGACAATTTAGTGGCACTAAGGACATTCACCCTGTGGTACAACCATCAGCACTGCCCACCTCCAGAACTTTGTATCATCTTAAACTGAAACCCTATACCCAGCCATTAAATTCCCCATTACCCCTGCCGTAGCTGCTGGCAACCACTACTCTACCTTGTCTCTATGAATTTAACTACTCCAGGTAAGAGGTGTGGAAATAAATTTCTAGGCCCAAAATGGAGCCACTCCTGCCAGGGTTCCAGGTCAGCAAAATGAACTTTCGTGCGCCTGTAAGTGTTCCACTTGACCAGAAACATAGTGTACCCAGTTAGCCAATCCAGCTCTAGGCTCTATAACTGGTTTCTTCATTGCCTGGTATTTCTAATAAGATCAGATATGCAGCCCCAGCCAACAATGCCCTGTCTCCACGTTACCGCTTCCAACTCCGTAAAACTTGCTATTGCCCAACATCCCTGGGGAAGAGTGCTCTACTGCTCGTGCGGCGCTGAAGCCCCCAATCCATGGATTGCTTTCTCTTTGAATAAAGGACATCAAACTCATTACTAAGCTGTTTTATTTTTGTCATTTGACTGTGGAATCCTACAGTATGTGTCCTTTTGTGACTGGCTTATCCACTTGGCATAACGCTGTCAAGCTGTAGTCTGTGTCTGCATAAACAACAAGGTCCTACTGCAGAGCACAGGGAACTGTATTCAGTATCCTGGGATGAACCATAACAGAAAACATGAAAAAGAATGTATGTATATGTATAACTGAATCACTCTGCTGTACAGCAGAAATTAACACAACATTGTAGATCAACTATACGTCAATAAATTTTTTTTAAAAAATACAAAAAGTGGTAGCATGTGTCAGAATTCCCTGCCTTTTAAAGGCTGAAGAGAATTTTATCAATAGACACTTGGGTTGCTTCTATCTTTTAGCTGTTATAAATAATGCAAATGGCAAGTGTTTTAACTAGATTTTTTTAATGCCAAAAATACAGATTAAGTAATCAAGATAGTTTGTCCCAGGCTCACAAAGTTTCTCTTTTTAGAATATGTTCATAAGCCTATCTGCAGGGAATACTAATACCTACTTTCTACTGATGGAAATCCTATTTAAGAGCTCTTTACTTTTTCATACTACCCAGAGGAGCAAAATGAGGAAAGAAACAAACTGCTAATCACAAATAGTTAATACAATCTGTCAAGTTAATACATAGAGCAATCCAAAATTTGAAAATGCCAATCAATTACAAATTATAGGGGAAGATCTGGGCTTCAACGGGAAAACTACGCATTGCTCAGATCACACCCTTTGGGGTTTTCCAGTTTAGCATTGCATTGCCTTTCACCTGTTTTATGTGTTAAGTTGAAAAGAACAGATGGCAATCCAAAGGGTTCTGGTCTATGGATATGCAAATGAACTGTCCCATGGAGTAGCAACCCTCCCTCCCTCCACAGGGCAAAGCCACTTGGGCATCATTTTCAAGTTTATTTCAATATTTCTGATCACAGATGTGTCTGCCCTTTGGATCCCCTTTGCATTGGTTGTAACATCTTGCTGGTTATTTCATTAATATATTAAATATTTAACGTGTATTTTTTTTTTTTTTTTGCGGTACGTGGGCCTCTCACTGCCGTGGCCTCTCCCGTTGCGGAGCACAGGCTCCGGACGCGCAGGCTCAGCGGCCATGGCTCACGGGCCCAGCCGCTCCGCAGCATGTGGGATCTTCCCGGACAGGGACACGAACCCGCGTTCCCCGCATCAGCAGGCGGACTCTCAACCACTGCGCCACCAGGGAAGCCCCGAATGTGTATTTTTATATCTATATGAGAGTCATAATTTTACAGTGTTTTGCAAAATTATCCTTTAATATAAGCAACACCTGTGGGTGAGTTAATTCCATGCTACTCAAAACACGGCCTGAGGCAGAGCAGCCTGGGCACCCCCTGGGATGCTCTGTTAGAAATGCAGAAAGTTGGACCCCACAGGACAAGCACTGGGTTTTAACAGGACCACCGCTTAGGGACACACTGAAGTGAGAGCTGCAGTGGGTTATAACACCCATCGCTCACTGACCTCCCAGCCTGGGAGGACTGGCTCTGCTAGCCTTGCCCCTTCCGTCCCAGGGATTTTCCAGCAGCTTCCGGCCCTCCTGGCTCCCTCTCAGCAAGCCTCCCTCTGAGTGGAAGCGAGGTCATTGCCAGAAGCGCTCTCCCCTTTCACGTCCACGCCCAGCCCAACCCGGGAACCACAGAGCACACTTCTGACCACCACCACCACCTCCCACCCTCCCACAGTGACCCGAACCTTCAGGAAGTGGGAGTGAGCCCACAGAGACAGAGACCAGGCCTCAGATCACCACGCACTTCCCACTCATCCTCCCAGATTTGTTCTTGGCGGGGAGGGGAGGGTCTTGGACAGCACCGTGGTTGTGGCCTGTCAAAGCTCAACCGTACATGAAAACATCCTGTTCCTTAGTATTTAATTTCTCTTCTTAGGGAGAATTTTTTTCCTTAGGGGATAGTGAAAATGGTTAAGAAACACAGCCTTAAGTAAACCTTTCTTAACCCATCTCTCTATGATGTTTCTCTACGGGTTGCAATGCTGCCCACGTTTTCAGGTCTTCCATTTTCTTATTCAACCAATACTTGAGTGCCTACCTGGTAACTGCCTTGTGAACATGGGGGTGACACATGTGAACAGGCAGGCCTGGGTCCTGTCCTCACTGGGCTTAGTCTAGCTGAGGATGAGTGAGCAACTTACCACATAAAGAGACTACTTAGATTTTTTTTAATATAAAAAGTGAAAAAATATATATATAAAAAGTGATGCATAAAAAAGCTTTAGAAAATGAAGAAAAAGTAATGCAAATTTAGAATGTGACATCTCAGAAAATGACTGTTACATAGTCTGTTGGGGGAGGGAGGGAACTATGCATAGGAAGCTGTTTTCCTGAGGGAAAAATAGTGTCCATACAGTCATGGGTATTAGGGAGTTTAGAAATAATCATTCTAATGGTAACTTAATTGACAGAAAATATTTGAACAATTGTAATAAGAGTTGACTTCAGGTAAAGATACCCCATGATGGATCTGCCCCTAATCTGCCCAGGAACTCCCTTTTTTGCTGGTTCTTAGACAGCCTTTCATTTGCCTGATCAGTCTGGGTTTACACTGTTTTCTTCCAAACCTTGTTTCATAGTTTGTCCAGTGTTTTTGCATGAACTGCATAGTCATTAACAAGCCAGGCACCACAATGGTGGACACAGTTCACACACTATCTCATTTAACCCTCACAGGAACCTTGCAAGGTCAGCTTATCATCCCCCTGAGACATGGGAAGCAGGAAACGTCCCAAACCCCACAGCCAGTAAACAGTAATCCAGGCTTGACCGACTCCAATGCCATCGTACCGCCCTGCCTTACTGAGCTGTTGGCACTATCACAATTTGTTTTTATCTAAAATTAACGCAGGGGCTTCCCTGGTGGCGCAGTGGTTGAGAGTCCGCCTGCTGATGCGGGGAACGCGGGTTCGTGTCCCTGTCCGGGAAGATCCCACATGCTGCGGAGCGGCTGGGCCCGTGAGCCATGGCCGCTGAGCCTGCGCGTCCGGAGCCTGTGCTCCGCAACGGGAGAGGCCACGGCAGTGAGAGGCCCGCGTACCGCAAAAAAAATAAATAAATAAAAATAAATACAAAATAAAATTAACGCAAAAGTAAAACAGATGCCATTTGGCAGTAGTGGTGGCAATGACTAGTATAAGAAAGCTTTAGTAGAAACAGCTGTGGCAAATCAGCCTAACTCATGCTGTTACCTGTAATCAAGTTACCATCTGACTACTGATTAGTAAATGGAGCACCTGGGGAACCAGGCCTCCAGGCCGCGTCTGTTTCACGGGTGTGCCCTCCTTCTGGCAGACGCTGAAGGACTCAAGTTTAGGTGTCATGCAGAATAAGAGCCAATGAAAATGTGGACGCGTGAGGAGAAAAAATGGAGAATCACCTGTCTACCTTTAAAATCATGTGTTGGGTATTTGTCAATAATTACCAATTCAGACTAGCAAAGAGGCAGAAGGTACATGTGTCTATCGAAAGGTTTCACTCTTCGGTATCCTTTTTCCTTTTCAAGAAACAAAAATATTTGATAACTGGGCTCATTGTCAGATTTTGCTTTGTCCTTCCATGATTTATTACATTTGATTCACTAAATTTTGCCATTTCTTGGAAGTTTTGAAAACCCTAAACCCATACTCTAACATTTGTTCACATTGAAGCTAAACAGTACATATTAAAAGGATAAAAAAATTTTTAGCTAACAGCTCAAGTTATTAACAAGGAAATTTCTCGGATCAAACTCTCACTGTAACGTTTTTTATTAAATTTCAAACCAACCAGGCTACATTATAAACAAACGCAACTAACTTCAGTCTCCAATGTTTTTAAGAGAGTGATAGATTTTCCTTTCCCTTAAGTTTCAAAATTTCAAAAAAAGTAAATAAAGATGCTGGAAACTGGAAAAAACCTTTTTTTTAAAAAAAAGATGCCGGCAGTACAAATAAAGAAGAAAACATGAGGACTGGAGTATAACTCAGCCCCAAGAGAAGGGAAGAGGAGGAAGGTGGTAGAAGTTTCCATTTGTTTCCTTCACTGGAAAAGCACTTGAGTTACAGTTTCTGGGGCAGCTCTTAGGCCTTGAACAAGGCAAAACAAACAGGTTTTATCTGGTGTGCAAACAATCGCCAAGGACTGGCCAGGAGCCTGGACTGTGTTGACCTTTGAGGGAAAGGTCTGCGGTCAGAGGCAGGGTGTGGCCATACACAAGCTGTGTTTGTGGATCCCACCCCACGTCGATCGAACGGCAAAAAAAATTCACCATTGCCACGCAACCATTTAACGCTTCACTCATAAATGACTGCCATTAAGATAGTTTAGTCCCAAACAGACATTTTGTTTTCTAAAGGGAACTTGATGGATAGCGAGATGGATAAAGTGGATTCTACATCACATTTCTTATCCCTGTCTCTGGATACTTATTTCCTTTTCCCAGGCTATGGGGAGAACCCATTTTATGTCAGGTAGTAGGAGGGACACAAAGGCAAACAGTGGAAGATAAAATAGAAAAATAAGCACCTAACCCTAACTCTGAAGGACATTCTAAACGTGTTGGGCAGATGAGGAAAAGTTAATAAGCATGTCGTTCTAGCAAATTAGAATTTTTCACTAGCAGAATGGTAAAAATCCAAAAGTTTGATAACACACGTGTTGCAGAGGGTGTGGAAAAGGAGAGACGTATGTTGCTGTTGGAAATGTAGATTAGCGTTAAGCCCTATGGAGGATGTTAACATTATCACACTAACACTGCCTTTGACGGGGCAATTCCACACCTAGACATTTATTCTACGAATATACCAGCACAAATGCAAAACGTCAGGTGCACAACGTTATTTAGTACAACTTTGTTTACAGTGGTTGGTAATAAAAGCTGTACTGGTTTCCTACGGCTGCTGTAACCCATTCCCTCAAACATAGTAGCTTAAAACAAGACAAATGTATTATCTTACCGTTCTGGAGGTCAGAAGTCCAAAATGAGTCTTGCCCAACGAAAATCGAAGGCTTGTTCTTTTTGGAGGTTCTAGGGGAGAGTCCATTTCCGAGCACTTTCCCAGCTCCTAGAGGCTTCCCACCGTCCTTGGATCCCGACCTGGTAACGCTCCAACACCCACCTCCATCCCCACAACATCCTCAGCCCTCCGACTC
The DNA here is from genome assembly GCF_000442215.2 of Lipotes vexillifer. Classification (NCBI taxonomy): domain Eukaryota; kingdom Metazoa; phylum Chordata; class Mammalia; order Artiodactyla; family Lipotidae; genus Lipotes; species Lipotes vexillifer. The sequence goes on from NW_006775022.1 coordinate 531,934, forward strand.
GCCTCCTTCCCTCTTATAAGGACCCCTGTGGTTGATTACATTGGGCCCACCTGGATAATACAGACTAATCTTCCTATTTTACCATCCTTAACTTAATACAGCTGCAAAGCCCCGTTTTCCACGGGAGGTAACATATTCACAGGTTTGGGGGATTAGGATATAGACAAATTTTGTTTTGCCTATCACAATAGCAAAAGACTAGAAACAAACCGATAGTCCATCAGTAGTGGACTGGTTAAATAAATTAGGTAAATTCATACAATAGAACACTATGCAGTTGTTTAATAAATGAAAAAAACTTATTATGGACTAAGCAGAAAGCTCTCCAAAATAGGTGAAAAAGAAATCACAGTACAGAACAGAGAGAGGAATATAGTATCCATAATTTGCTTGTATCTATAATGTTTAAACTATTTCTGGAATGATAGAAGCTAACAGTGGTGGTTGCCTGCAGGGCAGGAACTGGCAGGCAGTGTTACAGAATGAGGAGGCTTTTTACTATGTACTCTTCTATAACTTTGGATTTTTGAAACTTGTTAACTATATTAATTATCCCAAAAGTAAAATAATAAACTCTAGAAGAAATGAAAAGCAAGCAAAGTGCCAAAGGAGTTCTAGTTGGGAGAGATCGGTGCAGCCTGGAATCAGAAAGCCCAGGGTTAAAGTAGCAGATACAAGATGGTATCTGATTCCAAGACTGCGTAACAAATTACCCCCAAACTTAATGGCTTATCTCACAGGTTTTGAGGGTCAGGAGCCTGGGAATGGCTTAGCTGGGTAGACGTGGCTCGGAGCCTCCGTGAGTTTGCTGTCAAGTTGTCAGACAGGGCAGCCCTCACCTCAAGGCTCAGCTGAGCCTGGAGAATCTGCCTGTGAGCTCGCTCTCTGAGTTGCTGGTGTCAGTCCTCACTGGCTCGTGGCCAGAGGCCTCTGTTCCTTACCAGGTAAGCCATTCCACAGGGTGCTTGAATGGGTTCACGCCATGGCAGCTGGCAGGTGGTGGGAAAAAGAGAGAGAGTAAGAAAAAACAAGAGGGAGAGAGAGGCTGAAGATGAGCCCGAGGCAGAAACAACCTAACGGAGGGAGCGGCATCAGCACTTCTGCCACAAGCCACTGGCCACACCGGCCAACCTTGGCACAATGAGGCAGGGGACCAGGGCAGTAACACTGGAGGGGGGAGGGGGCCTAGGGGCCATCCTAGAGGCTGGCTACCAGTAGAGACAGTGGAGAGCACTGGAGGGCAGGGCACCGGGTGAAGGAATAAAAAGGTGAGTGACTGTGGTAAGTGTGCAAGGCAGCAAGGAGGCCTAATTAGAGTCATAAGTGTAGATTGGGAAGCAGTAAAAAGAGATACAGAGAGCGGCATTGGCCCAATTACAAGCCACTGATTCATTGTTCTTGCCATGCTCATATCTACGCCCTGGACCTAGACTGAAAAACACTGTCTTATCCCCCTGGAAAATAATTTCATATCTGTCAGGTTCTGTCCTCTGCTACGAGGAGATTTTTATTTTTAATAAATTTATTTATTTATTATTTTTTGGCTGCGTTGGGTCTTCGTCGTGGTGCACAGACATCTCATTGCAGTGGCTTCTCTTGTTGCGGAGCACGGGCTCTAGGCGTGCAGGCTCAGTAGTTGTGGCACATGGGATTAGTTGCTCCGTGGCGTGTGGGATCTTCCCAGACCAGGGCTCGAACCCTTGTCCCCTGCATTGGCAGGCGGGATCTTAACCACTGCGCCACCAGGGAAGCCTTCTTAGAGAAGACAGGCATGCCTTTCGTTTCCATGCCACTTGCCACCCTGATGCCCTGTACCTACAGTGGGAGGAAGCACCAAGTTGTGGCTTAAGCAATGAGAATTGACCAGCTCTTGCAGCTCAGTCCTGACAACCTGGAGAAACTAGTTTTTCTCTTCTTAACAGAGATTCCCCAACTCGTAATTCCCTTGCTTTCCAGAAAATTAGTCTCTTCCTTTTCAGCTGCAGCAATGACATTGCATCAGAATAGTACACAGAACTGGTATCATGTGCCTCCCGATATGAGGCAATGGAAGGGACACCACATCAGTGTAATGTTACATTCCTTGAGAAAATATCTGACTTAAAACGTCTTGAGGCAACAATCAGACAAATCTAGCATGGAACGTTCTGTAAAGACAATTGGCCGCTTCAAAACTGTCAGTGTCATAAGAGAAAAAAAGTACGGGAGACTGTTCTAGATTAAAGAAGACTAAAGGAATGTGACAATTAAATGCAGTGCATAATCCTGGATTAGGTCCTGGTCACTTGAAAAGGAAAAAAGACAGCCACAAAGGACATTATTAAGGCAACTGAGAAAATATGAATAGGGAGCACATATTAGATATTATTAACGTTAAGTTTGGAGGATGTATTAATTGTATCGTGACTACACAGGAGAATGTCCTACTTCTTAGGAACATCGTGCTGACATGTTCAGGACTGAGGCATATGTGCAACTGCTTTCAGATGGTTCAGCAAAAGGGTGTGTGTGTGTGTGTGTGTGTGTGTGTGTGTGTGTGTGTGTGTACAGGAAGTGGGAGTCGGGGTGGGGAGAGGGAGAGAGAGAGAATGAGAATAAGAGAGAGAGAGAGTTGGAAAGAGAAATCCAGTGTGGCAAAATCTAAACAATCATTTGATTCCCCGTGAAGGGAATAAAAGTATTCATAGTATGACTTTGAACTATTTCATAACTCTGAAGATTTTCAAAATAAGAAGTACATATTTATGTATCTCTGTGTAAATGTAATACATATTTGTAACATTAGGAAGCATAAGTTAAGACAAGCTGCATATTCATGTAGATATAGAGCACAAATGGGATAATGCCAGTCTTGAATAGCAATTGTTATTCCTTTAAAGATCTGAAAATCCCACCTCATAATTCACAGTGGGGAGCACTACTAACCCCAACACATACTGCCATGATGTACCTGAGCCTTGGAAGGCAGGATGCAGACCTTATTATTTATCCCATCAGGACAGGTGATACACAACCTTCTGTGAAGCTGACATGTTCCAAATACTTGAAGTTCACTTGAATCACACAGTTGCTGAACTAAACCAGGAAGTTTTGTCCTGAACTTTGTCATATTTGGTCTTTAATGGTGAAAGAGACAAAGCTGCACTGTATGGAGAGTGCCTGCTCAAAGAAGGCTGTGGCGTAAGTGCACATTTCCCATGCTGTAGGCTATGATGCCACGGTTATGACACTTAGATCAGCCTCATTCTTAGGGTTATATAGTAAATTGAACTACAAGTTATTTTCTCTTTACAGACCAAAAGGTGAGAATACTGTGGTTACTTCGTGTCTTAGAGTTCATTGTGCCTGACTAAATTCATCATGATAATCTGGATAAAAGATTTTTTAAAGCTCAGTTTGACTCTCTCACCTCGGAGGACAAGAAAGTAGGTACAAGCGCAGAGAATTTCCTACAGAGCACTGTCATGATGACTTTATTCTGAGAAATGGGAAGAACGGAGACTTTTTAATAAATTTGGTTTGGATATTGAATACCATTAGGTTTGAAGTGCTCTGAATAAAAGAATAAGAGGTGATTTTATACTGGTCAGCAAGACCTGACAGCAATAATGCTTTGATTTTTAGCAGTACTCATCTTTGTCACCTTAAGCAAGATAAAGCAGTTGAGTCATTAAAAAAAAAAAAAGTCCCAGCTTCTGTGAATGGATCTTAGAGGTAACTCAATGAAGAGTGAGTTCCTGCACCTATTGTAACAGTTTTGGAGGAGATGATCAATGAGGAACAGGCCTCCCTCTAATGAACCACAGCAACTAGTAGATGACCCACTGGACACAGTAGAGAAACACTGTGGTTTTGCACAGTCACCTTGGCTGATGATGCCCTGACATTCCAAATCCTTGCAGCCTTCCCTGTGCACGAGCTGTCATGGACATCCCTCCCTTCCATCCTTCATGATGGGGTGGGCATACAGCTCGTCTAATAAGAATCCTGCCCTTGGATTTTACAATTCAAATTAAGAAAGAAAATTCAGTCTCTCCTTGGGCAGTTGAAACTAGTTGGGAGCTAGTGGTGTCCTCATCGCAAAATATGCACAGAGTAGAGAGGAAGCCAGTCAACAGAGAAAGAGAGAAAAGGCCATCACCATCTGAGTAGATTCAAGAAGGCTTGAAGTGGTGACCTAAATGGGAAGAAAATCCAAGGAAGAGGGGATATATGTATATGTGTGGCTGATTCACTTTGCTGTACAGCAAAAACTAACACATCATTGTAAAGCAACTGTACTCCAATTAAAAAAAACAAAAAAGGCTGAAGTAACACATTTAGCCAACTCAGGGAATATCCCGAACACATTCTAAACAAAATTAACAGATAAAATATTAAAAATAGCAGAGACTGCTTCCCCCTGGAGAAACCATCCCATTAGTCATCTTTGGCCTTACTTTATTTCGGATATATATAATTTTTTAACCATCAAAAGTGCTTTCTATGAAATGTACATAAAATAGTTACAAAAGTCTCTTTTAATCTTCGAGGAATTAGCACAAAAAATATCATCTACTGAAGTTTCAAGTTATCTTTATTAACTAGGACTTATGCAATTTGATCACAAACTGGAAGACACAGATATTATGTATAAAATTTATTCATTTTTTCACTTGCAAACTGCATATTGAATGATTAAAAGATAGGAATTGCTGCTGGATTAATAAATTTTTTACATATGTTTTCAGATCTTAAAAAAATAGAAGGCTATGAAACAAATATTGAAAACTGATTAATTCTTTTGAATTAAATGTCTAAGGATCTTCTGTTAAAATTTTCATTACCAATTTCTGCTTCCAGCGGGTATCACACTAATAATACCACAAAGCACAAAAACTGGATAACATATAAAAAACAGCTGTACAAAGGCATCAAGGTCCAAAAATGTAGACAAGATTTGGGCCCAGGGTCCCAGAGAGCAAAAAAGAGCACTGAGGTTGGCCATATATTTCCCTTACATTGATCCTTGGGGAATCTGCTGATTCACAGCTGGGGCAAGACAAGTAGAAAGTGGTATCGTAGAGCTTCAACAGCCACACAGAAACACTGGAGCTGAAGATTGCCAAAACAACCAAGGCTTAAGGGGCCAAGATCTTAGAGAAAAGGGGACACAGAGAAATGAGCCCAGCAACTCCTCCTTGAGGAGTTTGCTGACCATAGGCAAGCAGAGATTTTGGCAATATCATGGTGCTGGGGATCAAAAATTGAAATTTAAGTCCTGCTG
>NW_006775022.1:537209-537441 GCF_000442215.2 Lipotes vexillifer
GGGCACTAGTGAAGACCCCAGGTTTTCAGCTAACATCCCTGAAATGGCTGGCTACATCCTAGGAATAAGGGCAAACTGAAAACAGACTGCCCTCAACTAAAGTACAGTGATTTATTTGTACACTGAATGCCAACCAAAAGTAGGTAAAATCCTCTATGGATAATGTCTACCGCAACCTCTATGATTTTTCAAAAAGAATGTCAAGCATTCAATCAAAAATTACCAGGAATGC
>NW_006775022.1:537451-543927 GCF_000442215.2 Lipotes vexillifer
CCAGGAATGCCAGGATACATGACGAAATGACTGAAAACTAAGAGCAAAAACAGAAAAGAGAAACAAACCTCACAAGTGATTCAGGTGTTGAAATGATCAGATATGAACTTTAAAGCAGTTTGCAATACTATGAGGCTCAGACTTTAAGATAACTAGTGGTAAATCCATTTCTTGATCTGGGTGCTAGTAACTGAGTGTGTTTACTTTGTGATAATTCATCAACCTGGAGATTTAATATCGTGTACTTTCTTATACATATGTCATACTTCTATACAACTTTACAAAAAACGAAAACTTGTGGAATTCAGCTAAATTGGTGCTCAGAGGGAAATTCACAGCCTTAAACGTATTTATTTGAAAAAGAAGGCTAAAAGCAATGATGTAAGCATCTATACCAAAAAACTTTTTAAAAGGAACAGCAAATTTAAATGATGGAAATAAAGATATAAGCAGAAATCAATGAAATAGAAAACAAATGCATAATGGAGAAAATATAAATATAAAATATAAATGTAAATGTAAAAATATGAAAATAAACATAAAATATAAAAGCCTTTAAAAAGAATGACACAATTTATTATTTCTATGATATCCAGCCTCCAAGATGGCCCCCAGTGATTCTCACCTCCTGCTATTCATGCCCTTGTGTACTCCTCTCTCATATTGAAGAGGGTTGACCTGTTATTAAGACAATAATGCAAATGACAGAGTATGGTATCCTAGGCTAGACTATAAAAGACACTACAGCTTCTACCTTGCCCTCTCTTAGATCATTCACTCTGGGTGAAATCAGGTACCATGTTGTGAGGACACTCCAGCAACTCTATAGAGAGGTTAATGTGTTCAGTTACTAAGGTCTCTTGCTATCAGCCAGCACCAACTTGCCATCCATGTTGAGTGCACCATCTTGAAATCAGGTCCTCCAGCTTCAGTCAAGCCTTCAGAAGGCTGCATCCCTGGCCAACATACTGACTACAATCCAAGACAGAACCCCCAGCTAATGTATTCCTGAAATCCTGACCCACAGAAACTATATGAGATAATACATTAGTTTTTTATTGCTCCATAACAAATTACCACATGTGAACATTTTAAGAAAACACATGTTTATTGTCCCCCATTTTCTGCAAGTCAAGAATTTGAGCTCAGCTCAAGTGGGTTCTGTCAGGGTCTCACAAGGCTGCAGTCAGTGTGTCAGCTGGGTTAAACTCTTATCTGCAGGCATTCAGGGAAGAATCGACCTTTAAGCTCATTCAAGTTGCTGAGAGAATTCATTTCATCGGGTTTGTATGGTTGAACACCCAGGCTTTTCACTGGCTGTGGACTGGATGCCAACCTCAGGTCCTACAGGCCACCTGCAGTTGGACATATTCAACAAGGCTGCTCACTTCATCAAACTAGCAAGGAGAGTGTCTCCAGTTCATGCTAGCAAGATGAAGTCTAACTTATGTGTATATTATCTCTTTCTCTCTCTCTCTCTCCTCCCCATCGATGTATCTAAATGTATATGTGTCTATATGTACACATAGATACATGCATACACACACATACACACACACACACACACAGAAGTAACAATCCAGCACTTTCACAATGTTCTATTGGTTAGAAGAAAGTCATAGAGCCCACTGACACTCAGAGGGAGGAGGTTATACAGGGTGTAACAGCAGGACATGGAGATCATGGGGACCACCTTAGAAGTCTGGCTACCACACATAATAAATGTTTGTTGTTTGAAGACATTAAGTTTTGAATAATTTGTTATGCAGTGATAGACAACTAATATAAATCTCTATCAAGAATGAACAAGAGGGTTTCCCTGGTGGCGCAGTGGTTGAGAGTCCGCCTGCCGATGCAGGGGACGCAGGTTCGTGCCCCAGTCCAGGAGGATCCCACATGCCGCAGAGCGGCTGGGCGTGTGAGCCATGGCCGCTGAGCCTGCGCGTCTGGAGCCTGTGCTCCGCAACGGAAGAGGCCACAACAGTGAGAGGCCCACACACCACAAAAAAAAAAAAAAAAAAAAAAGAGTGAACAAGAAAAAGACAGATCAAGCACAAATGAATAACATAAGGAATTAAAAGGGTTATCACTATCAGGGCTTCCCTGGTGGCACAGTAGTTGAGAATCTGCCTGCCAATGCAGCGGACACGGGTTCGACCCCTGGTCCCGGAAGATCCCACATGCCGCAGAGCAACTAAGCCCATGCGCCACAACTACTGAGCCTGAGCTCTAGAGCCCGTGAGCCACAACTACTGAGCCTGTGTGCCGCAACTACTGAAGCCCCTGTGCCTAGCGCCCGTGCTCTGCAACAAGAGAAGCCACTGCAATGAGAAGCCCACGCACCGCAACTTGAGAAGCCCACGCACCGCAACTAAGAGTAGCCCCCTGCTCACCGCAACTAGAGAAAGCCGCATGCAGCAACGAAGACCCAACGCAGCCAAAAAAAAATAAATTTTTTAAAAAAGGGTTATCACTATGGATCCTACAGATACTATTACAAAGATAAGACTTTATTATAAGCAAACTTATGGCAATAAATTAGATAATTTATATTAAAAGAGCTCAGTCTTTGAAAGACACAACTTACCAAAACTAAGAAACAGAAGTATGTGTACCCCTACATCTAGTAAGTAAATAGCGCTCACAATTAAAAACTTTCCCCGCAAAGGAAAGCCCCAGCTACAGCTGGTTTCACTGGTATATTCTTCAATGTAATGGAGAAATAACACCAACATTACAAAATCTTTTAAGAGAATAAAGACAGAAAGAGAACAAAAATAGAGGGAATACAGCGTCTATTTTTGAGATTAAGCTCATTTTTTTGATTAAGATAACCCTGATACTGAAACTAGACTAAGAAATCACAAAAAGTAAAGTTACAGGCCAATCCCTCATATGAATACAGCTCAAAAATCCTTTTAAGAACTAGAACATTAAATTCAGCACTCTATTCACTACATAGAACACCATAACCATATAGGGTTTATCCCGTTAATGCCAGGTTAGTTTGACATTTGAAAAACAATCAGTGTAAATCACATCAATAGAGAAAAAAAGGAAATAATGCATTTGATAAAATCTAACACTTCTTCATGATTAAAAATAAATAAATAATACCTTGGCAAATTATCCCTAATCTGATAAATGGGCTTAAGGCTTTGGTGGTTTTGTACTGGGCCAATTTAGCTACACTGAAGAACTCCCTTCCCTGTTCGGTTCTGGGTCACACATGTGAGCTTTAGCAGTGGGGGTGAAACAGCATTTTCCATTTTGTTTCTTACTCTCTAGGGGACGGTACAGGGCACCAGACTCATGTGATTGTTCATTGGCTGCTCACCTTGTTGGTGGGAAGCAGCAGCTGAAATCTGGACAGATCTCCTTCAAGTTCTCAGAGCACATGCAGGGCTCCTCAGGGAAGGTCGCCAGCTCTCTTGCAGGTCATGCATATCACTGATGTTGCAGGTGGTGAGAGACAGACATGGGCTCCAGTTTATCCCCGCAGGTTCCAGTTTGACTTGGCGGAGGCTCCAATCTGTCCCTGCTTTTCCCACCTTCACATCCAGCTTTCCTTCCCAACCGCTGGTCCCGCCAACTTGGGGCAACACCAGGCCCAGCGTGAGTCACAGAGACAACAGTTTGCACTGACTTCCTCACCAGCTCCCACAATTATACAAAGTCTAATCTCTGTTCTAGACCCCTTATCCTATATCACTCACAGTAGTTCTGCTTTTCTGATTAAACCCTAATTGACACAAATATTAATACAAAAGTGGGATCCAGAGAACAGAAGCTTTAGGATTTGTCTTCTGAATTGGCACTGGATTATCTAAAATTGTTTCTTCAATCTGATTTGATTTAAAGACATTGATGACCCCCAGTGGTAAAGGGACACTGGTAGTCCATTGCTTACAGTGGCAAAAAAAGTTGCTTAAAATATAAACCAGCTACCTATAATCAAATCCTGCATAAAGCAAGGCTCAGAATAACCAAATAGTTGCTGTGTTAGAACTCTTTAGTAAAAGTAATTGGTATAACAGGGCTAGTTAGTTTCTTTCCAGTACTCTAGAGAGCTCCAGGAAAGAAAATGATGACCTCACAGCTTTTCCCCCCAGCTTTATTGAGATACAATAGACACATAATACTGTGTAAGTTTAAGATCTACAACCTGATGATTTGATACACTTATAAACTGTGAAACAATTACCATGGTAGGTCCAGCAACACCTCTCACACCTCACATAATTACCTTTTGTCTGCATGTGATGAGGACATTTAAGATCTATTCTCTCAGCAGCTTTTGAATATACAATACAGTATTGTTAACTATAGTCACCATACACATCAGATCCCCAGAATTTATTCCACTTCTTACTAGAAGTTTGTATTCTTTGCCTGATATCTCCCCATTTCCTCCACCCCGCCAGCCCTTGGTAACCACTCTACTCTGTTTATATGAGTTCAGCTTGTTTTGCTTCCACATATAAGTGAGATCAAACAGTATCTGTCTTTCTCTGACTTATTTTATATTTTACTTAGCATAATGCCCTCAAGTTCCATGTTGCTGCAAATTGCAGGACTTCTTTCTCATGGCTGAATAATATTCCATCATGCATATATATCACATCTTTAACCATTCATCCACAGACAGACACTTAAGTTATTTCCACATCTTGGCTCTTGTGAATTATGCTGCAATGAACGTTGGAGGGCAGATACCTCTTCAAGATCCTGATTTCATTTCCTTTAGATATATACCCAGAAGTGGGATTACTGGATCATATGGTAGTTCTATCTTTAATTTTTTGAGAAAGCTCCACACTGTTCACTGTTTTCTATAGTGGCTGTACTAATTTACATTCCCACTGACAGTGGACCAGGGTTCCCTTTTCTCCACAACCTTGCCAACACTTATCTTTTCTTTTTTTTTAAACATCTTTATTGGAGTATAATTGCTTTACAATGGTGTGTTAGTTTCTGCTTTATAACAAAGTGAATCAGTTATACATATACATATGTTCCCACATCTCTTCCCTCTTGCATCTCCCTCCCTCCCACCCTCCCTATTCCACCCCTCTAGGTGGCAACAAACCACCAAGCTGATCTCCCTGTGCTATGCGGCTGCTTCCCACTAGCTATCTATTTTATGTTTGGTAGTGCATATATGTCCATGCCACTCTCTCACTTTGTCACAGCTTACCCTTCGCCTTCCCCATATCCTCAAGTCCATTCTCTAGTAGGTCTGTGTCTTTATTCCCATCTTACCCCTAGGTGCTTCATGACTTTTTTTTTTCTTAGATTCCATATATATGTGTTAGCATACAGTGTTTGTTTTTCTCTTTCTGACTTACTTCACTCAGTATGACAGACTCTAGATCCATCCACCTCACTACAAATAACTCAATTTCATTTCTTTTTATGGCTGAGTAATATTCCATTGTATATATGAGCCACATCTTCTATATCCATTCATCTGATGATGGACACTTAGGTTGTTTCCATGTCCTGGCTATTGTACATAGAGCTGCAATGAACATTTTGGTACATGACTCTTTTTTTTTGCGGTACGTGGGCCTCTCACTGTTATGGCCTCTCCCATCGCGGAGCACAGGCTCCGGACGCGCAGGCTCAGCAGCCATGGCTCACGGGCCCAGCTGCTCCGCGGCATGTGGGATCCTCCCAGATCAGGGCACAAACCTGTGTCCCCTGCATCAGCAGGCGGACTCTCAACCACTGCGCCACTAGGGAAGTCCTAGATTTTTTGATGATGGCCATTCTGACTGGTGTGAGATGCTATCTCATTGTAGTTTTGATTTGCATTTCTCTAATGATTAGTGATGTTGAGCATCCTTTCATGTGTTTGTTGGCAATCTGTATATCTTCTTTGGAGAAATGTCTATTTAGGTCTGCCCATTTTTGGATTGGGTTGTTTGTTTCTTTGTTATTGAGCTGCAGGAGCTGCTTGTAAATCTTGGAGATTAATCCTTTGTCAGTTGCTTCATTTACAAATATTCTCTCCCATTCTGAGGGTTGTCTTTTTGATAACACCGTTCTGACAGGTGTGAGGTGGTATCTCATTGTGGTTTTGATTCACATTTCCCTGATGATTGGTGATGCGGAGCACATTTTCATGTGCTCGACATCATTTCATGTGTTGGTCATTTGTATATCTTCCTTGGAAAAATGTCTATTCAGGTCCCCTGCCCATTTTTTAAATGGATTGTTTGCTTTTCTGTTATTAAGTTGTATGAGTTCCTCATATATTTTGGATATCAGCCCCTCACCGACAGATGGTTTACAAATATTTTCTTTGCCTTAGGTTGCCTTTCCATTTTGTTGCTTGTTTCTTTTTCTATACAGAAGCTTATTAGTTTAGTGTGGCCAAACTAATCACTTGCTGATTTTTGCTTCTGTTGCCTGTGCTTTTAGTGTCATATCCGAGAAACCATTGCCAAGATCTATGTCAAGGAGCTCTTTCC
>NW_006775022.1:543937-544370 GCF_000442215.2 Lipotes vexillifer
TCCCTATGTTTTCTTCTACTTTTATAGTTTCAGGTCTTACACTTAAGCCCTTAATCCATTTCAAGTTAACTTCTAATGGGAGGGTTGAACATATAAATATATATCAATTACAACGTGTTAGAATAACAAAAGTAGTAACAAAATGTAGACACAGTGCCTAGGAGGGAGAAATTAACTCTGATTTGGGTTGGAGGAGGGTAAACAGGCAACATTTTTAAGAGATGGTAACCCTTATAGAGATGTTTGAAAGGATGGATACATGGATGGGCAGTGAGTAGGTTCCAGGCAGAAACAAGCAGGCAAGAGAGTATGAGAATGAGAGGACCCTCCCAAGAAGGTGAGGCCAGGGAAGGGTCCCTGACAAACTGGAAGGGGGCGGGTCACAGCTAAAGGAATCTGAAAGCAAGGAATGCCTCCTCGTTTCTTCCCCCCC
>NW_006775022.1:544380-579763 GCF_000442215.2 Lipotes vexillifer
CCCCCCCCGCTCAGGAGAGAAAAGTCCCCAGAGTTCTGCAGGGTCCCAAGGATAAGCATCTCCAGCTTTGCCCCTGGCTTGCCCCAGCGCTGTGAGCAGGGAAATGCACAGAACACTGGTGTGAGTTGTTTGCTTGTTAATGACTTTGCACCACCTTCTGTACTTAATGAGTCATTCAGGCCGTTCTTGAGTGATGCTTAGGCACAAAGCCCCTTCAGTAAACTGGTTGGGTTAGTTCAGTTCCTGGGTGTGTCTGGGTAGGTTCCCCAGACCAAGCAGGCTATAGTAGTGCTTCCTTTTCCTGTCAAGAGGAGGTGAAATCCAAGTTATCAGGTATAGACTTGGTCTGGGGATAATGCTGAGCTTCTGGTGAGACACAGCTGCACCCATAAAGTCGGTTTGCCCCGCCCTGCGGGCTGAGCATCCCAAGGTCAGGACTGCACTGAACTTTAGCATTTTGAGGGGGATTTTAAACTACAGCTATTTAAAAGGTGTTGCTTTGAAGTTTTTTTAAGTTTTAAACTTTATTTATATAAGCCTTTATTTCTTAATAATAACCTTTGAATTATAACCTAATTGACAGAATTAATATTCTTTAGAGACTAAGACTACTTGACAAAAATTGTTACACAGACATTTTAAAAATTAGTTTACCATTTTATTAATAGATTTATTTTTATTTATTTATTTTTATTTATGGCTGCGTTGGGTCTTCTTTGCTGCATGCAGGCTTTCTCTAGTTGCGGTGAGTGGGGGCTACTCTTCGTTGCAGTGCGTGGGCTTCTCATTGTGGTGGCTTATCTTGTTGCGGAGCACAGGCTCTAGGGCATGTGGGCTTCAGGAGTTGCGGCGCACGGGTTCAGTAGTCGTGGCTCGCAGGCTCTAGAGCGCAGGCTCAGTAGTTGTGGTTCACAGGCTTAGTTGCTCCGCGGCATGTGGGATCCTCCCGGACCAGGGCTCGAACCCGCGTCTCCTGCATTGGCAGGCGGATCCTTAACCATTGTGCCACCAGGGAAGCCCCTACACAGACTTTTAAAAACACTCCTGGGCTTAAGTAATTTATTACTCTTAAATTCCTACCAGTCTCTCAGGTAATTAATGAACAAGTACTCCATGGCAGTGCAAAGATTTTGTTGAGTCTATGATCTGGCAGTCCTTTAGTACCCCAAATAAGATTAGCTTCCTATTTCCTTAATTTTGCTGGATAGAATGAGATACTTAAAACACCTCTTTTAAACTAGTGAAGAAAAAGGAATGCCATACCTGTAATTCACCTAACATTTGTAAGCACCTGAATTAAATGAACTTTACCCAAAGTGTACTCCACAAGAGGTACTTCAGCTTCACTGGAGCACAGCCCTTTCTGTTAGAGAGTAAAATGGTTTTCTTTTTAAGCACTCTGCAATGCTCTTAAGGAAATAAAATTAAATAAGGCACCCAGGTGTTAACAGCAGTGCCATCCATTCAATAAATGCTTGTTTGGGGCTTATTCCATGTTAAGCACTGGAGACAGAATGGCAGACAGGGCCCTCTTCCACCACCCTACACGCCGGTGGAGAAAACAGATTTTGAAAATTAACAAAAGAATTACAGATTGTGATCACAGTAGAGATAGGAATAACATAGAGAGGGGCCCAACCCTCTTTAGGGAGTCAGAGCTTACTCAACAAGAGTGACATTTAAGCTGAAACCAGAGGACATTGAATCAGACCTGCCAGAGCAGGATGGAGGAGCATCCCTGGCAGAGGGAGGACCTTGTGCAAAGACCTGCAGTCCTGAAAGGAGCTTGAGATGTTTAAGGGACTAAAAGACCTACATGCCTGAGGCATAATGTATCCAAGATCATGTACACAGTGGTTTGAAGAAGCAGCTAAACAAGAGCTCTGGAGGGCTTTTCGATATGACCTGTGTATTCTGAAAAGCTTACTCTGGCTCTCAGGTGAGCACAGCTTGGGGAAAGGGCATGCAGAAATCAGCAGAGCCTCCTATCATGGTTTAGTCAAGATGGTGGCTTGGAGTACCAGTGATTACAGCAGGGAGGGAGAGAAAGATGTACATTTGGGGTGTATTCTGAAGGTGAAATAAACACTGCCTAACACCATATACAAAAATAAACTCAAAATGGAGAAAAGACCTAAATGTAAGGCCAGACACTATAAAACTCTTAGAGGAAAACATAGGCAGAACACTCTATGACATAAATCACAGCAAGATCCTGTTTGACCCACCTCCTAGAAAAATGGAAATAAAAATGAAAATAAACAAATGGGACCTAATGAAACTTCAAAGCTTTTGCACAGCAAAGGAAACCATAAACAAGATGAAAAAAAAAACCCAGAATGGGAGAAAATATTTGCAAACGAAGCAACTGACAAAGGATTAATCTCCAAAATATACAAGCAGCGCATGCAGCTCAATATCAAAAAAACAAACAACCCAATCCAGAAATGGGCAGAAGACCTAAACAGGTCTTCCTATTTCTATTCTTCCTATTTCATTTCTCCAAAGTAGACATACAGTCTGCCAACAAACACAAGAAAAGATGCTCAATATCACTAATCATTAGAGAAATGCAAATCAAAACCACAATAAGGTATCACCTCACACCAGTCAGAATGGCCATCGTCAAAAAATCTACAAACAATAAATGCTGGAGAGGGTGTGGAGAAAAGGGAACCCTCTTGCACTGTTGGTGGGAATGTAAATTGATACAGCCACTATGGAGAACAGTATGGAGGTTCCTTAAAAAACTACAAATAGAACTACCATACGACCCAGCAATCCCACTACTGGGCATATACCCTGAGAAAACCATAATTCAAAAAGTCATGTAACACAGTGTTCATTGCAGCACTATTTACAATAGCCAGGACATGGACGCAACCTAAGTGTCCATCGACAGAGGAATGGATAAAGAGGATGTGGCACATATATACAATGCAATATTACTCAGCCATAAAAAGAAACGAAACTGAGTTATTTGTAGTGAGGTGGGTGGACCTAGAGTCTGTCATACAGAGTGAAGTAAGTCAGAAAGAGAAAACCAAATACTGTATGCTAATGCACATATATGGAATCTAAAAAAACGGTACTGATGAACCTAGTGGAAGGGCAGGAATAAAGATGCAGACATAGAGAATGGACTTGAGGACACAAGGGGGAAGGGGAAGCTGGAATGAAGTGAGAGAGTAAAATGTAAAACGTAAAAAGGATGGCTAGTGGGAAGCTGCTGCATAGCACTGGGAGATCAGCTTGATGCTTTGTGACCACCTAGAGGGGTGGGATAGGGAGGGTGGGAGGGAGACGCAAGAGGGAGGGGATATGGGGATATATGTATATGTATAGCTGATTCATTTATTTGTACAGCAGAAACTAACACAACATTGTAAAGCAATTATACTCCAATCAAGATATATAAAAAATAAAATAAAATAAACATGCATTCTGGTGGGTGGGGTGAGTAGGAGGGGTGGCGAGTAAAAGAGAGTAGTTAAGGATAACTCTCAGACTTCCAGCTGGAGTAATTGGGAAGGTGGTGAAATCCTACTCAAATATGGGGAAGACCAGTGGGAAAACTGGTTTGGAGAAAGAAGTCTTCACTCCTTTAAGGATATGCCTCAGTCTGTTAGTCATTGGAATAACTTAGAATCCCATTTAGCATTTCTTTTAAAAGGGACGTGTGTATCTAGAAACTGCTGCCTGGCCTAAGCTAGGCCCAGATTATTTTATATAGGGAGAGTTTAGGGGACAGGTGGCAATATGGCTGTAAGTGGGAGCTGGGGAGTTGTCTTGATGCTGCAATTGATATATACACACATTTTAAAATTCAGATTATGTGTTTGTTTAGGGTGATTTGGTGGACTAGGGAAGATCATGGGGGGAAGGGTTAAAGACCCCCAAAGCTACCCCTTGGCATTGTCACTCACTAAAAACTTAGGGAAGAGATAGTACTGATGAACTGAAATATTTTCTTAAAAAAAAAAAATTTGATGTACATTTTCCATGTTATTTCATACACGGGTTAGCTTTCCAATAGTGTTGTTAGTTTAGGAATAATTAAATATGTAAATGTGAAAAAAAAAAAGATGTAAATGTGTAAGCCAAGAGCCAAAACCATTCTGAACAGCCCAAGGTTGTGAGTTTATTTAATTTGCCCTTTCCCTGAGGAGTCATTTCCTGGATCATTGACGTATTATCATTCTGTAAAACAGTGGTAGCCCTTGTCACCCTCTGCCTAGTGCCAGAGTATGATCCAGCTGTGGGATCTGAAGAGTTTATGTTTATTGGATTTTAATGACTGAGTTAATAAAGGTCATTGCTAAAAGTAATAGAAAACTGAGTGTGTGGAAACAGAATGGATAAGACTGACTTGGGGGTTATTCCTAGTAGTTCCTTGGTGTTGTCCTTAGATATATGTTTAATCCTTAAAAACAGTTAAGAAGGAGCCTTCCTTTTAATCAAGTCACTGATGCTATACTCAACTACCCTTGTAAAACGCTATGTGAAACCCCTCAATAACAAAAGGTAGCACGTACACACCAGGCTTAAAGTATGTCAGATCACATTGGCACAGCAACATATGGTGACCCTATAACTGTAATATTTGTTAATATCACAGCCATGGCATTCTCCAATACCTTTGAGAGAATAAAATAGCAACTTGAGTCTCAGGTGAAATCTGGTTGGGTATGAATCTTCAAGTTAAATGGGACCTTAAAGATCATTTAATCTTGTCCTTTTAAATATTTACTAACACCCAAAATGGTGTTTATTAGGCTGTGAAAGAATTCCCTATCGTAAATGGTTATTGTTTGGATTATCTAAAATTAAACTGATAACAGTATTTGAGAGTATGTGAGAAATAATAAATTTATAGTTGTGTCCCAGGCATAGATTCCTTAACAAATATTTTCCACCTTAAAATCCAATGAGATGAGACATAAATGTGTAATTCATAGCGGTAATAAATTTCTCACAGTTTTACAGAGCTTCTGGGATCTGGTTCCTATTCACTTTTCCAGGCTTGTCTCTTTTCTTTCTCCTCCCCTCCACCCCTCTGGCTTCTCTCAGTTACAGCTTTACTGATCTTTGAACTCTGAGCCTCAAACCCACACTACCCTCTCAGGTCTCAGGGCCTATACCCAAGGGATTCCCTCTGTCTGGAATCCCTTTCCCTCATTCTTTGCTGGGTCATTCTGCAAGCCTACTATTGCTTTCTGCCGGAAGCCTTCTGCCCATCTCTTTTTCCCCAATCTCAGACCCCAGGGAGGTTTCAAAAATTCTTGGGCAAGTGTCTGTTCAGTTTTCCAGGGATAACCAAAGCCAACATGGTCCTATTCATTGTTCGATCCTCCACCCCTAGGACAGTGTTTGGAGCATAATGAATACCATGAACGACTGAGTGGATAAACAGTCTGAGCACTGATGGATTTGAAAGTTATAGTTTACACATTTAAACAGTAACATAAATCTGATGAAATAAGTTGCTGCTTTAAAAGATACATTTCACTTCGATTTATTTCTTCTCTAAAGAGAAAACATACACACCTTGGCATCAGTTTGAAATGAAACAAAAATTTCAGTATTATTGTAAATTTCTTTCAATAGGTTAGATAAAATGTGGAATCCAGAGAGTTACAAGTGCAAGTGACAGAATACTGTATAAAATCAACTTAAACAACTCTAACTCTCAACTTGTAAGTTTTCTCCTCAGCAAGTGAGTTAAAAGGAAGGCAAAAGTTTTTAAAAACCTTCTTGGAAACTTTAATAATGTCAGCATATCCCCCAGAGAATGGATTTGGTCTGAGTACTTCCATTTCTGAAATTGTGCAAGAAAAGACGACTTGGTTTTGAGAGTCAAACTGCATTCTTCTATAAAAGTTCAAGGGCTTTCTAGTGTCCATCCATATAAAACAGTTCTTATTTTAAGAACAAAAGGAGCAATAAAACATTAGCTTGGGAAAGAAGGATGGAGCACTGTCCTTCTAGAGAGGTTTGAGTAGTTTGAGTAGTCGTAGTAGTAATAATAATAATAACAACAACAACAATCAACACAGTAAGTTAAAGCTTGTGTTAGATCTGATAACTCCAGACTCCCCACCTTTTGTCAAACAATGTGGGAAACAGAAAAAGAAATCGTAACTTTGTGTGTGTGTCCAAGCCTACCTTGTAGAACCTCCAGTAGCGAATTTAACATTTTTGGACAAAGCTCCAAAATGTTTTTCTCCTTCAAATATTCGACTACTGGGAAGAGGACGGGATCTCTTCTAATAAATACAAGACCTAGTCTTGTTGCATGTTTAATTGCTGACATTTTAGAAGCAGAATGGCTATTTACAGTTAATGAATCAAACTACCAAACAAAATAACAACAACAATGACAGTAATAGTAATAAGAAATGGATTTGCTTGGGAGTCTTTTCAGGAAGGAACACACTGGCGGCGCTGCATCCTCCTGCCCACACTACGGAGCTCACCCGGCCCTCCGGCTCCCGGCGGACACACCTGGCAGGATTTAGCCCCCTTCTTGTCTCTCCAAGAGAAGAAAGCTCGAGGTGGAGGCCGTATTTCTGTGTCAAAAGCATTAAAAGCCTGCGGAGCCGCGCGCAGGGCGCCCACACCCGTTCCGAGCAGGCCCGGCCGCCCGCCCCGGCCCTGGCCCCAGCCCCCTTACTCTGGGGCTCCATGGTCAGCTGCTCCTGGGGCCCCACGGGCCGAGCCCCCCGCGCCGCCGCCGCCGCCGCCGCCGCCGCAGCCCCTCCGAAAGCCTCTCCTTCAGGGCCGGCGTCTCTCCGGTTGCCCTGACAACCCGGAGGGCGGGGGAGGAGGGGCAAGAAGGACGGCGAGAGGGAGGGACCAAAAGCCGCGAGGCAAAGCAGGCGGCCGCGAGGACCGCGCGTCGCAGGGGCACCGAGCGAGGGTGGCGGCGGGGTCGCCGGCTGAAGACACTCTGCCCGTGAGGCCTGATCTTGCGATCGCGCCCTCCCTGACGGCCTTCGCGCCCGCGGCGGGGCCGGTGCCCGGGCCTTCGGCTGGGGGCCTGCTGGCCCTCCGTCGGCGACCCGAGGCGTCAGTAGGTCCGTCGGTCCGTGCATCCGGCGAGTTCTGCCTGCCCCGCGGGGAAGGGCGGCCGGGCCTGAGCCTCCCTCCCCGGACTCGGGAGCCGCCGCTGCAGGTAAAGGTCGGGCCCGGCGGCGGGAGGGGCGGGTGGGCGGCCCGGGCATACCTGTTGCGGCCGCTTGGGGCCCCCTGCCCGCCCGTTGGCCCGGGACGACCCAGCCCCGACTCGTAAAATGCTCCGGAGGAGGCGGCCTCCCCCAACCTCCCGTAGCAGCGTCTCGGCTCGGGGAGAGAACCTGTGCACACCAGCCCTCCAAGCAGGGGGCCCCGGCCGCGGGGGTGGGGTTTGGGGGCTTGGACCCCGGCCCCGCCTTGGGAGAGAGTTGGGTCACCCGTGTCACATTTGCGGGAAGCATGGAGCAGATGAGAGCCTCTTCTGTCGTCAGCAGTGGGCCGAGTGTGTCCCTTGTATCCTGAAACCCGGGAGAATTCCTTCGCTCCGCATTGCACTGTCATCCCAAGTGTCACATTTCAGGCTGTGGGCCCGAGTCGGATCTTTCCGGTTGAGTTAGTTTGTGTGTGTGTGTTTGTTTCAACCCTCCCGGTTTTCGATTGAGTTGTGGCATCAGCCCACACGTTCTGTGCCAAAACTTTATAAGTATGTGAAACAAGTGTAACGTGATCCCACACCGTAGTCTTTCCTAATATTTGTTTTTAAAATACTGATGCAGGTAAGGAAGCTTTGAGGGTCACCAGGGATTTTATCTGGTAGGTTGTAAAAATTCGAACCACGGGGAGAGTGCTGTAGGTTAAGAAAAACAACTGTATGGAAGAGGGGAAAATGGAGAAGAGAGAAGGAAAAGGACGAGAATGAAAGTGCAGGTGGGAGGAAAATGGCATGATTGATTTAGTACTCATGCTGGAGATTATGGCCCCTCCATCAATTCCTCCTGCTGCTCTAGACAGTACTTGAGGGAAATGAAAAGAGGCCTTTTGCGGTCATGTAAGTGATTACTCATTCTTTGCCACTAGAGAGATTTCCACTCTGTAGACAAGGAATATCAAGGAGAATTACTTTTCTCTTAGAATCATTCAGAGGTTAATTGAACCTGAGAAGCATATATCCTGTGTTGAAAAGGGACATTTATTATATTCCACCAAATTAGGCTTTCCCCTCCCAGACTATATGGAGACATTTTCAGATTGATTGTCAAAGCAAGAAGGTTTATGTGTGGATATCGACAAGCAGTGTGATATATACAGAATCCGTAATTCATAAGCTAAAATATTAAAGTAATAAATTGAGGTTGGAAAGTAAGCACTTCATGGTACCTTAAATGCCTGTTCCTGTTACATAGAGACAGGGGATGGATTTTTAGACAGAAAGCATCTAAGATCAACAGTACTTTGGTAGTACAGTCTTTTCAAACTCTAGTTTTCACATCATTAGCAAAATCATGAATTGGTCTTTTCATCCAAGAAACAAACATAATGGTGCTCATTAATAACATCTTAGTCAATGTGATAAGATAGTGATGAAAACTTGGCTTTTATTAGCAGGAAAAAAAAAAACGAGGTAGGGTTAAAATTTCGCATATAGTAAAGGATTAGGCATTTGTATTTAAAAAGAAGAAGCAACATTGTAGATCTTCGTGCCAAAGTAACAAGGACTCAGGAATTTAGTAGTTGCACGCAGATTTTAAGGTTGGAAAAATGGAGATATGCATTGGTGAATACTTTGTATTATAGATGAATGATTTTATGAGTCGTTATGAACTTGACATTGAGGAAATCTTGCACTGAAACATTTTAGGTAACAGGTGACTTTGGCAACTGAAAAGCAACATTGGATTTTAGGGGATAGTGTACCTATGGAAGAAATGACTGGTTGGTGGGGGGCAAGTGGGAGGAGGGGAAAGTACAAAGATGTCTAAGGCAGGGACAACATTCAGTTTCTCTTCCTCCAGCCCTAGTACAATGTACTTGTTAAATGTCTGTTGAATAAGTGAGAAGAGCTTTAGAGAAATTGCTCTAGGTAAAGGATACATTATTGGAGGAAATATCCTGAGGTCAGAAGGTTGCTAATGTCCTAGGAGTTGAGATGAATGGTAAAGGTATTGGTTGTCCCTTTGGGGATTTTCTACTACTTTGTTTTCTGTTTCTTTTCACTGTCATTTTCAGGGTGTTACTGGTGGTCAAGTTAAAAACAATGAAGTCCTGATTTTTAAAAACGTTTCCAAGCTCATCACTGGATAGAATAGTTACATTATTATTTACTTGGCTGATTGATGCTCAACTAAATGTAGCAAGCCAAAGCACTGTCACAAGGAATAGCAAGGTAGCCAGTAAGAGTAGCCTTTCTTTTTCTTATTTAAATCTCTTGTCCTCATCAGAATTGAAAGTAAAAATAACTTCAGTAGGAAGTTAACATTATTTAATCCTAGTAGGATGATTTAAAAAAGAAAAAAGAAGGAAAGAAAACAAAGCAAATGAATGTTATTTCCATTTAGCAAACTTACTATCATAAGTCAGAGGAAGTTTCTCATTTTTGTTTTTGGATTTTTGTTTGTTATTTTGCCAGAGTGAGGGTACTTTTTCCTCTTTCTCTGTTACTTTCTGAAACTCATAAGGAGTTCAGTCAAAGGCAGAAAACAATTATATTTCCATTTTTGCTGTTTCCTTTCAGTCCTCCAGACCTGTCATGGTCTGCACTCAAATTGTTGGACTCAAGAAATGCCCATCTCTTAGCCCTTTTAATCATTCGTAGTATAATCGGGCTACAGAGCCATGCCACCCACACCCCCAGGTCCCATCTGGGAAGTCTTCCAGGTTAGGGGACTGCCCACTGAATGTATTTCTCTTTCCTACTGGGGGCACTACACACTTTGGCACTTATCCCTATACTATACTATACTATACTATACTTGCTTTTTTTTCTTAGAATATTTTTTTTAATTGAAATATAGTTAATTTATAATATCATGTTAGTTTCAGGTTAGTTTCAGGTATACAGCACAGTGACTCAGCCATATATATTTTTTTTTCTTTTTTTTTTTCAGATTCTTTCCCTTACCGGTATTACAAAATATTGAGTATAGTTCCTTGTGCTATACAACAGGTCCTTGTTGGCTATCTATTTTATACACACACACACACACACACACACACACACACACGCTCTACTTTTCTACTTTCATGTAGAGTTTTCTCTCATTTTTTGTGTATGGGTCTTGGCCTCTGATTAGGTTAAACATTTTAGAGCTAAGTCCATGACCTAGGCTACTTCTGTATTCCTTTTAGCTCATAGTGGGTTTTCGGTGTGTACCTGATAATTTAAGTTGAATAATAATAGAAAGAGGACAAGCCTTTAGTCAGGGATGATTGCATTAATTTCTAGTTCTGCCACGTTGGTAAAGTCAGGAGCTATTATTTCCTCATTGATAACTGGGGTTAATGAAACCTGAAATGGTTGTCTAATAGTCAAGTTGTGAGAACAGAAATAAAGTAAATGTGATTATAGATATGAACGAAAATACCTTTTATATTGCAAAGAATTTATTAAATGTAGAGGGTTGTTATTGATTCCAGCATACAGCAAACATTTATTGAGCATCCATAGTGTGTTAGGTGCTTCCTTGGTTCCAGAGTCGCTGTTCACAAAGGGACTAGGAAATGACCAGATGGATCGTATGTGGGGGCAGGAGGGCTTCCTAGGCAGAGGAGGAGCTTTGAGCAAAGGCAGGGAGGCAGGGAGGCCAACTCTAGGCAAAAGTTCATTGTGGCTGGAGCAGAGAGAACTTATTAGAAGGGAGTGGAAGGAAGTGAGGCTGGAGAGGCAAATGCAGGCTAAATCAGAAAGAACCTGAGAGTGAGGTTTTATCTTGAAGGCAATAAAAAGTACTTGAGTCAGTGACATGATCCCTTATGCATTTGAAGGAGATCCCTGGCAGCCTGTGAATGACGTTGATGGAGAGCCAAAATTACATGCAGAAAAAATTGGAGATTTTGCAGTAATCCTGTGAAAAAATGTTAACATACTAAGGCGGTGTTGGTGGGAGGAGGAGGGACAGCTGAGAGAGGCGGAGTTGGTGTTGGGGAGGGGTGAAGGTGAGGGAGAAGCCAGGGCTGTCTCCCCTCTGAGCGGGGGGTGGGGGGGGGGGAACGACGACACACGACCGTTCTGTCAGTTGTTGAATCTGGAACAGGAAAGAAGGAAAGAAATCTTTTTCTTTTTCGGGAGTGTAAGAAATGGGGCAGATGATGAGCTCAGTTCTGAATGTTAACACTGAAATTGCCTGTCATCTGAGTTGGGGTGTCCCATAAGCAGTAGTTGGACATGTGTGTCTGGAACTGTAGAAAGACGTCTGGGATGAAGATAGAAATTTGGATGAAGCATTCAGTACTTGAAGTTAAAATGTGATGAGATTCCCCAGGGAGGTGGCGTGGACCGAGAAGAGGGCCAAGGATAGAACTCTGGGGTACACGGGTATCTGATAGAAGGAGCAGAGGGTGCGGTGGAAGAACACAAGGCGACTGTAGAGGCAGGACCAGAAAAGTGAGCTGAAGATGGAAAGATTAATAAAACAGAAGCCCTGCTGTTAGAGGGGCTCATGTGCCAGCGTTCCCAGAAGTGATTACACTGGGCTGGCCAGAAAGTGACTTCGAATTTTTCCATAGCACCTATGGGAAACCCCGAACGAACTTTCTGGCCAGCCCAGTGCCTCCCTCCACCTGCTGTAGAGCACACAACACAGTTTATCAGTTTATTATTGCTTTGTTAAAGGTGATGCAAAACGGCTACCCATTGCTTTGTTCGCAAAGAACAGAACGTCCTGGTATTTGCGGTTTTTTCATGATCTCCATTTAGAGCAAAATGTAACTCCAGGAGGTATGATAATGCCTCAAGCAAATACTGTCTTTAAAAAAAAAAATGGGTCAAAGTTGGCTTTGTGTGAGGTGGAGGTCCAGTAACTATGCTGACCTCCCTGGGGAGGCCGGCAGTAACCTATACTTTAGATTTCAGCTGTGATTGGCTCCCACCCATTTGCTCAGATACCTAACTTGACTGCATACATGAGCCAAATTAATATTTTAGCATACTTCATTAACTCTGCTTTTACTCAAATGTTACTTTTTAGAATATTATTCAGTTAAAAAAGTCACCAAAGTAATATTGAAAAGTACTGAGTGACCCAGCCATTTGAAAGTCTAACCAAACCCTTGATTTACAGACTTACATGTGGGGAGTAATATGTTATTATGATACATAAGCATTGCTTGAGCTTGGGAAGTCTTTCTGTAGATGCAAACTACCAGCAGAATGTAGGATTCTTTAACAAATTAATTGTGCAGGATTGGTTATTCAAGCTGTATTTGGTATGAACCAATATTGAGTTAAAAGTGAATCATTTTTCATTTGAGTATTTTTAAGTAGCTGATTAATTTGATTTACTTACTTAAAGTCAAGACAAAGTCAACTTTGGGAGTCTAGAAATAAGGTTTTTAAAATAAGTTCTGAATTTTTACCTTACCTTGTTCAAGAAAGCTTTTAAGTAGATACTAGAAACCAGTAGGATGTGCTTTTGGGGAGCTCTGAGCCAATTAAAACAAAGGAAAGCAAAGGGGTAATCTTCTAAAAATCCCAGTAACGTTAAGTCCATTGTTTCAATTAAAATATAACACGCCTAGGAAATAAAGTTTACATATTAGGTATTTGACTGTAACTTTATGTGAGTGATTACAGCTATGTTTTTCTTCCCATAAAAGAACTGCACATTATTTGTTTTACGGTATTTTTTCCAGACCACCCTGCCTGACATCTCCCATAATATCAAGTATTTCTTCACCCCACAGTGTTGCAGTGGGAGCCCACATTCTTTAACGCAGTCAGGAAGCAGTGTGGTACGATGTCGTTAAGCACACACTGTACACGTACCTGGGGTGAAGCTGAGATCAGACTGCAGGGCTTCAGCACCTGCTCCACCACAGATGAGCATCTCAAAGCTGAATAAATTAGCTAAGCTTCTGAAGGCTTAAATTCCCTCATTTGAAAAAATGGAAATAATAAAGTAAACCCTCATGGGGTCCTTAAGAGTTTAAATGAAGTAATCCATATAAAGTGCTTAAGTACTTATAGCATCTGGCACCCAGTAAGCACTCTATAAAGGCTAATTGGTAGAATTATCATCATTATTATCGTTATCATTAGTACTAGTCCAACTTTAGTGGTTGTACAGAACCTTTCTTTTCAAAGTGTGGTCTGCAGACCAGTGCCAGTCCACAGACTGTTACTGGTTTGCAATGAGATTAGGAGCTGGTACCAGCATGTAAGTAGACTATGGCACTAAGCATACTGTTTATTTCAGTTTAACAGCAAGATTTCTTCAGTGAAGGAAGCAGTGAGTTAATTTACATTCTGGTTTAAGCTCCTTATCTTGCTGCAAACAAGCACTTTGAATAGAACTGGCATGGAATATGGGACTAATGATCCCATTCTCCAAAAAAAAATAATAGCCCTTTATCCTGAAGAGTTATTATTCACTTGTAATGCCTCATTAACCTTCTTTCTTCTAAACATTATAATCATGGTTCACAAGTATATCGTTTATTATTTCAGATAATATTTATTGATCACATAATCTGTGCAAAGCCCTTTATATTGTAGACTTCGCAAGGATGGCTCCGAAACGGATCTTGGCCTTAGGAAGTCTATCATAAACCTAGAGCTAGAAGACACAAAGTGAAAACCTGAGTAAATGTGTTGAGTACGTGTGGTGAGTGTTTGTGTTAGTGTTACAGCTTCATTCCAAAGGTTCCACATAGGCAGATGTCTCCTTTTGCTGAGCTGCTCCTGTAAAAGGAGAGAATTAATACCTTTATTTTTTCAGCATTTGTACTCTCATAATGGAGATCAGGGTTTACTTTATTAAGGTTGTGTTTTTCCTGGGAGATTCAGAAATCTGCAACACTAGGGAATATCTTAGTTTTTAAATATAACTGACAAAAGTATAACTTTTGGGGGCTACCCTGGTGGCGCAGTGGTTGAGAGTCCACCTGCCGATGCAGGGGACACGGGTTCGTGCCCCGGGATCTGGAGCCTGTGCTCCGCAACAGGAGAGGCCACAACAGTGAGAGGCCCGCGTACCGCAAAAAAAAAAAAAAAAAAGAAAAAAAAAAGTATAACTTTTTGATATTAGTATTATAGAAGATTCATCCTTAGGTTCTAGGATTTTTAAGATATTACTGATTGTCTATTTGATCCTGTTTGCAAACATTTGAATAATAAATAATTTCCTCTTCTGCAGAATGTGAAGAGACATCAAATAGATATTAAATTACTTTAAAACTTTCAATAAAAAATTAGCACAGATTCTTCAAGAAAAATGCATTGGTAAATAGTGTCAAAACAAATTTGGGAGTCATATTAAAAGAATAATTTTTTAAAAGGCAAAGTCTGTGTGTGTTTAGGTAAAGAACCCTTTCCCCAAACAATGGAGATGAAAAAGGATTGGCTGTGACTTAGATCATAGAAGAGACCTATTTTCCCAGACCTAAGTGAAAATAATTATAAACACTCAAAGTCAAGAAATGTTACTTAGTTTTTAATAATTCTTATAATTTTTCACATGAAAATGGTTCATTGGTTTCTCTTACTGCCCTATTTGGTAAGCTTGCTCATAATCCCACTATCTGTTCTGTTCTGCCATTTACATTCAATTGTCACCAACTCTCCTAGTACTTGATCTCAGTAATAACTTTAAGAAAATTGAAGGTAGGTGTTAGAAAAATTATAGATAATATTTAGAAAATTGAGTAATACATTAGATTTTGGAAAATTGTAAAGAAAACCAAAAAGAGTAAAAAAATAAAAATTTTGATCAAGAAATGACTCGGTGAGTTAGACCCATGGCACTTAAAATAAAACACGGTCTCTTTACCATAGCATATCAAGTCTTTTGTGATGTGGCCCTTGTCTCATCTATGAAGTTACCTGTCCCAGCGTCTTTTTATTTTTCCTATTCTATACCTGCCATTTTTCCTTCTTTTACTTACTTGACTATAACATTAAGAGTCTTTGTTTCACACCTCACCTTCATCCTCAGCTAGAGTATATGCCTGTGAGGACAGGACCCAGCCCTGCCTGTTCACATGTGTCACCCCCATGTTCACAGGGCAGGTACTTAGTAGGCACTCAAGTACTGGTTGAATAAGAAAATGGAAGCCATGAAAATATAGGCATTGAAGATGAGAAAACTTGAGAGTAGAGAAAACTTAATTCTATTTTTTTTTTTTTTCCTGCGGTACTCGGGCCTCTCACTGTTGTGGCCTCTCCCGTTGCGGAGCACAGGCTCCGGACGCACAGACCCAGCGGCCATGGCTCACGGGCCCAGCCGCTCCGCGGCATGTGGGATCTTCCCAGACCGGGGATCGAACCCGTGTCCCCTGCATTGGCAGGCAAGTTCTTAACCACTGCGCCACCAGGGAAGCCCGAGAAAACGTAATTCTTAATTAGATTAAGAATAATACCTGTAGTAAAATACAATCAGATGTTACTCTTAAAAGCATAAAACCCCCAAAGAACAGAAAGTGATTGGTTATCTACTCAGCCTCTAATTGCTAACCGAGTACCCACTGTATTTGGGTTCAGACTCTGGAAATTGCTGAAGAAGATATAGCTCAATAATGGTTCAAGTGGAGAGACTGAAAATATGGGGGAAAGACAGTAAGTAGTACAGATAGTTCAGTAGTTCCCTAATACTTAAGGATGTTGCCTCCTCATACTGGTTATTTACAAGTGGCCCGAAAGATCAGGGGTCTGCTGGAGCAAGCGCTGTTATGTGAATCTCAGTGCAGCTCTGTGATTTTCCACACAACTCCTCAAGTCACCAAGAAAGAAACAGCTTTAATAAATGTTGCAAAAGGAGTTAATCTGTGGTTTGGGTGTGTGGTTCAAGGGAAAACTCAAGAGCTTGCACAAATATTTCAGTTGATGCTTGTGGTGATTCACCAAAATTTCAGGCCATATGCTTTAAAAACAGCACGGGTCTATTCTATATCATTAATGAAAGGGGACAGAAAAGTTACCGAAATCCAGAAACATAGTGGATTCCTGACAGAAGTGTTTCAACTCTGTTCATTCAGCAGTAGCAAGCTAACTGGAACTTTGAGGAGAGTGAAATAATGGAAGTGCAAATCTGTGCACGAGAGATTGCAGTGGAGAGACTGAGGAGAAAGGTAGGTGGTCATGGGAGTCTGGGGATGAAAGACGAGCGAGATGGAAGGAGCAGAATCCCGAATTTTGAAGGACTTGGTCACTGACTGAATCGAGGGCAACCTGGACAGTCGAACAACGGTATCCCTGACGTGCTAATAACATCATTCACTCATTCATTCGACAAATATTTTTTGAATGCTTTCTATGTGTCAGCTCTGCTGTAGATGTAGGGAGCAAAATAGACACATCCCTGACTCAGGGTGCTTGCAATCTGGTGGAGGACACCAACAATAAACAAAGAGGTAAAATAATGCAGGTTAAGAAGCTAGGAAGTGGGTTTGGGGCGCGGGGGTGTGGGTAGAGGTTCAGACAGGGCAGCCAGGTGGCAGGGAAGCCCTCACAGAGTTGACATTTGATGAAGATCTTTGGGAAGTAAGGGAACTGGCCATTCGGATACCTGCGGAAAGGGCATTTCAGAAGAAGAGAAGTCCCTGAGGCAGGCGTGTGCTGTGTGTTTGAGGAATGGTGAGGGGCCACGTGGGTAGAGAGGAGTGAGCTGGGAGGGAGCCGGTGGAAACGAGGGCAGACAGGTGATGGCTGTAGGTCCCACAGGACTTGTAGATCCTATTAAGGATTGTGGCTTTTCCTTGGAGTAAGATGAAATGGGAAGCCATTCGAAATTTTTGAGCAGAGGAGACGTGAGCTGACTTGTAACGGGATCACTTTGACTCCAGGAGACTAAGGGTGGAACCAGGACCAGTCAGGAGGCTATTGCAGTAATCCATGGGAGAGGATGGTGGCTCAGACCAGCTGTTCACAGTAGAACGTGTGGGGTTCTTGATGTATTTTGAAGGTAGAGCTGACATGATCAGATGTATTAGTTTACTATTGCTCCTGTAACAAATTACCACAAATTTAGTGGTAATTTATTATCTTACAGTGCTTCGGTTAGAAGTCCATCACAGGATCTCATTGGGTTAAAGTCAAGGGGTCGGCAGGGCTGTGCTGCTTTCTAGACCCAGCAGGAGAGAATCCCAGCTTCTAGAGGTCACACACATCACGGCTCACGGCCCCTCCCTCCATCCTCAAAGCCAACACGTTACATCTCCCTGACCCTTCCTCCATGGTCATATCTCCCTCTGACTATAGCTGAGAACGGCTCTCTGAGCTTCAGATCCTTATGATTAGCTTAAACCCTCCAGGATAATCTCCCTATCCCGAGGTCCTGAACTTAATCACATCTGCAGCCCTTTTTTGTCAAGCAAAGTACATATTCACAAATCCCAGGGATTAGGACGTGCACATCTTTGGAGGCTGCTATTCTGCACATCCATTGAAGGACCAGAGGTGGAATTTGAGACAAAGAAGAACGAAGAGTAACTTCACAATGTTTGGTCTGAGCAAAATTAAAAGGGAGAAAATGAGAAGCAGGTTTATGGCTTTTGGGGCAAATATCAGAGCTCAGTTTTGGATTCGTAAAGTTTGAAAAGCCTGTTAAATATCCAAGTTGGAGATGACAAGTAGGTAGTTGGATACGTGAGACCTGAAGTTTAGGAGAGAGGATTGACAGGATGTATAAAGGGGAGTCCTCCACACATGATGGCATTAAAGCCATGAAACAGGATGAGACCATGCGGGCCCTATCATAGAGAGAAAAGGGAAGAGGTCCAGAGACTAAGTGCTGGGAAATCTCCAGGTCTCTGCAATTGCTAAAATGGTACATTTGAGAGTTTTGTGGGTCTGAAGAACACATTTATATTAAATTGAACATGGAGAGAAATACCGAAGAGGAACATTGAACAGTGAAACAGTTATTCAGGACAAATTTCACAATCTTGTTTCACTTAGTCCCTTGCAAACATTTCTAGAATTACTGGACCAGAGCCAGAATATCAATGGCTGACACATAGCTTCATCTTACATCAACTTTTGATTCTTTTCTTGGTGAAGGTGGTTTCGTGTTATACTAGATGTGTATTGTTTTCATAAATACTCATTGAAGAGTTGTAATAGATTCGCTTCAAAGGGCAGAGTCTTTGGCAAGTGTAATCTACAGCCTCAGGTAGCACAGCTTTGAAAAGGAACAAATGCCAATCTTTCGGATTTAAAATTACTGCAGTAGAATGTTGATTATACTGATAACAGTTTTTATTAAATTTTATTTTCAGTGGCCTCTAGCCTACCGTATTATGTGTTTTCCTTTATTTAGGTTAGTACTATTAAATTTGCCAAAGGCCAAGACACGGATCTTTTGTATGTATTTAATTACATCTAGGAGAAAATCATTGACATGACTGATGCCAGTTGCTGGATAAATGAGGAGAGGTCTGTCGTGGGAGTCGGATGGGCTCAAAACTCAGCCACTCCCCGCTCCAAATCTGGAACTCAGTCTATATCGCAGTAAAAAGGTCCTGAGAGGACTGGAAATAGAGGTCACAAACTTCATAGCTTTACCCTTCAGACTCATTGGATTCAGCGTAGAGCCCTTTGTGGACTCAACCATTACAAGTATTTCTGTCAAACAAGCCTAACTGGTTTCTAAATGCCAAGTAGGAGAGCAGGTTAGAGAAGCAGAGAATGGCCTCACCAGGTAAATGAGCTGACCACAGTGTGACGTGGGTACTGAATCCCCAGAGAAAGGAGGACTCTGGGGCCGCAGTCTGGCCTTTGACCTCTGTCACTTCAGGGAAATCTGAAATCATCATTGTGTTATAGGAACCA
The DNA here is from genome assembly GCF_000442215.2 of Lipotes vexillifer. Taxonomy (NCBI): domain Eukaryota; kingdom Metazoa; phylum Chordata; class Mammalia; order Artiodactyla; family Lipotidae; genus Lipotes; species Lipotes vexillifer. Next base: position 563,375 of record NW_006775022.1, read on the forward strand.
ATGTATTGGTGATGCTGAGTTGTGAAGAAAGCGTTGAATTCTGAGTATACTCTGTTTAGTAGGCAGAAGTCTGGTTATCTGTTGCTGGAACTTGGTAGCTTATAACGGTGACCATGTATCCTTCCCATGGTTCTTTGGGTTGACTTGGCTCCTTCTGCTGGGTGTCCGGTTGGCTGGGCCTGTGGTCATCTGGAGGCTTTACTGGGCTAGAGCGTCTTGCACGGCTCACGCACATGGTTGGCAGTCTGTGCTTTCTGAAAACAGACGCCAAGCTTTGGTTTCTTCCCAGTGGCCTCTCTCTGTTCCTTGGACATCTCACAGAATGACAGCTGGCTCCAAGGGGGAGTGTTTCAAGCATGTGAATGCCTTGGAAGTAGCCGATCATCACTTCACTGCATTCTTGTAGTCATAGTGAATCACATGGCCAGCTCAGACTCAAGGGGAAAGGAAATAGGCTCCACCTCTCCGTGGGAGCAGTGGCAGAGAATCTGTGGTCATCTTTTAATCACCATAACAGAGAAGTGGGTGATGTATCTGTACACATTGTATGTGTTATGAAGGGGCTAGGTGAGCCTTAGATCTCTAGAAAGATGACTATTCAGAAAACGTGACTGTTCCCCCAGGATTCAAAGTGGTAAATACTTTATAAGTAAATTTTACTTTAATTACAAGATTATTACACTTTTAAGGAGTGCTATAAAATTAAGAGAAACATTTCAAGGACACATATTTGGTAAAAATAATAGCTCTGCTTTTTTTGTTTGTTTTTAAGTTAAAACAATTCAGAAATAGTACCTAAGGCAATCATTGGTCATTACAGTAATTTAATTTACGTGTACGATGAGATCCCTTGGAAGGGATTCTAATCAGAACAAAACAAAAATTGAATATAACACTAAATGTTAACTTCTCTTAAGCAGTAGAATTTTCTGATTCTTGGATACCTTGTCAAAGTCAGCTTGTCCTGTGATCTCAGGCTACTGTGATGTTTTTGGAGCTTTTCTGTGGATGTGGTCTCAGCCATGGGGCAGTGAAGAATTGTAGAGTTAATCCATGTTGCTTTTGTGTTATCACAACATTATAATTCCATTATAATTTTGAAACAATGGCTTTTAGAATGAATTTTGAAGAAGTCTACCTTCATAGAGCTAAAACATCCTTTCCCTGCTCTGGTTTCTCCCTCTTTTGGCCTATTTGTATGTGACTTTTTAAAAATTCTATCCCACTCTTCGTCCTACCCCCAAAGTAAGCGGGTGTCCAGTGCCTAGTTTATTAATTTAAGCCCTGAAAAGGCACTCAGCGAATGTTTCTTAAGTGATTGACTGTTTCCTTGGAGCCTGGCTTGACCAATGGAGGAGGGTATTTTTTATTACTTATGATTAGGAGCTAGCCGTTTGAGCCCACTAACTCTGACAATCTAAAGCAATAATTCCGGGACTTCCCTGGTGGTCCAGTGGCTAAGACTTCTCACTCCCAATGCAGGGGACCCGGGTTTGATCCCTGGTCAGGGAACTGGATCCCACACGCCACAACTAAGAGTTCGCACACTACAGCTAAGAGTTCGCACCCCGCAACTAAGAGTTCACACACCATAACTAAAAGAAAAAGATCCTGCAACTAAAAAAAAAAAGGATCCTGCATGCCACAACTAAGACCCAGCACAGCCAAATACATTTAAAAAATAATAAATTTGAAAAAAATTTTAAAAAGGAAGTTAAAAAAATAAAGTGGTGTGTTATACATTTAAAAAAAAGGCAATAGTTCCGATAAATGGGATGCTTTAAAAAGAGTGATCTGAGTGACAAGATATCATGATATGTATTTTATTATTTGTACTTTTATACTCAAGTTTTTCTGTCTTTTTAGTTTTCCCTTGATTAATGTGAAAAGGTGCTTATTTCCAGCAACACTGATTAGAGTTTTAAAAAATCACCAGTGATTGGAAAAGGAAGGGCCCCTTACCTGACACGTAGGGAGTGTTACTAGCATACATTTTACCTTTTCTTAGGCAGTTTTTCACTTCTTCATTTAAATTAAATGTATTTTATTGCCTCTTGAATATGACATACTGGGCTCAAGACCCAGGAATCTCGAGAAATATGCTTGAGATTTCTGGTTTAATTAAGCAAACAAAGACCTCATTAACAAAAGCTAGCCATAGCCTCAGATGGAAAAAAATAAGCAACTCACTCACTTGACTTTGTAAACTGGCACGAGCAAATGTAAAATGAAGTCTTTTTTTTTTAATATTCTCCTTTAAACTAGAGGAGTTATTAATACTAAATAAATAAATAAATAGTAGACTCTTGTAGCCAGTGTTAGAGAACACTCCCCAAGCCCTCACAATTTTCCCTTTTATAGGGTCTGGCATCTCTTTTGTAGTGGGATTAGTGACCACGTGATTGAGGCTCACACTCACAATGTCCCCCTGTTGCTTTCTATTCACTGTCAATCAAGATGCAGGGACCTGTGATAGAGGCAGATCAGGCAGAGAGCACCAGGTCCAGTGTGGAATTGTTTTCCAAACTGGCCAGGAAAAAACTGCAGCCAACCAGACTTTAAGAATTAACCTATATTATTCCTGGCCTTTTAAACAGACAGCAGAAATAAAAGACAGTAACCAGCTAACAGGAAGAATCATGCTTTTATTTTTGAATGTGTATGCTTTTTCTTTTGAACATCTTGTATTTATATGTACCTGATTTTCCTTCTTTTTTTTTTGTATGTGTTTAGCGTGGTTTATTGACAATCATTTAACATGCTGAAGAGTGCCGGTGAGCCAGCATAGTAGCTAATGCAGCAAAGAAGAACAGATGCAGATTTGAGGAATTCAGCTTTGCTAAAACCTTGAACTGAAGTCCTAGACATTGGGACATCTGAGTCTGTATATGTGCACTTTCAGCTCTATTTGCAGTGGGTTGTTGTAGGAGAATGCCAGCTGCTTAAGCTCACTTGGACAAGATGGAAAAAGAAGAACTGGAATGTCCAAACTCTTCCTCTGAAAAACGCTATTTTCCTGAATCCCTCGATTCCAGTGAGGGGAATGAGGAGGGGATTTTGGCCTGTGAGGATCTGGAACTTAACCCTTTTGATGGATTGCCATATTCATCACGTTATTATAAACTTCTGAAAGAAAGAGAAGATCTTCCAATATGGAAGGAAAAATACTCCTTTATGGAGAATCTGCTTCAAAGTCAAATTGTGATCGTTTCAGGAGATGCTAAATGTGGCAAGAGCTCTCAGGTGAGTAGCCACTACAAAAAAGCATTTACTTTGTGTGTTGTACTTTTGTATTACTTAAATACAGTGTCACAGCATAGTGTTCTGTTTTAATAATGATATTATCTAAACCAAAAAACAAAACAAAAAGCATTAGCAATTCAGGCACAACAATTAAGTTACTTCCCTAAATTTCTTTATGAAAGCCAGCTGAATAAAAGTTAATACTTATGTGGATATTAATTGTGTTTATTGTACCACTGAATGTTCTTTAGAATAGCAGAAAAATCTATTCAAATTATTTTGTTGTGCATATTATATTTTAAAAGATGTGATAGATGTTATTTGCCTGCCATAGGTTTGGGGATTAACTGCCATGTTTACCTGTCCAACAGTCTGATAATCAGGATGTGTGGATATGCTTATTGGTAAAGTTGGTTAAGTTACAGAAAGTCAAAAGCACAAGGAAATTCTTATTTTCCAGACTGTAAGAAATAACTGAGTGGCCAAATATGATCCAAGCCTAGAGCCACACACTTCAGGATCTAAAAAGGAGGAAGGAATTAGGATAGATAGCTAATGACTATTTACTGGCCAGTTTATTGTTGTCATATTTGAACTTGAAGTTTGATTTGTCTATTTTACTCTTAAGTTGTAAAGCAAGCAATAAGTATTTTTATTATGAAATTCATTTGTAAGTTCTCATGATGTGAGAATTATAGAGTAGACCACAGAGATAACCTGATAGAACCCCTTCATTTTTCAGATGATGAAACCCTGGCCCAGAGGGGTTTGATAATTTGTCTAACGAATGTCACATAACTTTCTGAGCTGGAATTCTAAGAACTCTTTCTACTATACTTTGCTGCTTTAAGGTTTTTATTACCTCTGGGGCTTACTTGTTCTAAATGGAACTTGAAGGGGGTGAAATGGACAACAGGTTTTTTTTTTCTTTAATCTTGTTTATAGCTGCCAATATCAAGGGTTTATTATGATTTTCTATTTGTTGTGATGAGTTGTTGCTACAATGAATGATTTAGTTTGTCATAAGAAGCTAAGGATGAAAACTGAAGGAGTATAATTTTCCTGGTTTCTGTGGACAAGTGGCAAGTTAAAAATTATTTACGGGCTTCCCTGGTGGCGCAGTGGTTAAGAATCTGCCTGCCAATGCAGGAGACACAGGTTCGAACCCTGGTCTGGGAAGATCCCACATGCCGCGGAGCAACTAAGCCCGTGTGCCACAACTACTGAGCCTGTGCTCTAGAGCCCGCAAGCCACAACTACTGAAGCCTGTGTGCCACAACTACTGAAGCCCGCGGGCCTAGAGCCCATGTTCCGCAATGAAGAGTAGCCGCCGCTCACCACAACTAGAGAAAGCCCGCGCACAGCAACGAAGACCCAACGCAGCCAAAAAAAAAAAAAATTAAAGTTTTTATTTTGCAATAATTTCAGACTTACAAAATGTTGCAAAAATAGTACAAAGATTTTCCACATATAGTTCACCCAGATTCCACCAAAGTTAACATTTTACCACACATGCTTTATCGTTCTCTCTCCATACACACACACAGATTTTTATTCTGAACATTTTAAGAGTCAGTTGATGATATGATATCCTTTACCTCCAAATACTTCAGCAATATCTACTAAAACAGGGCTAGCCACAACATAATTACCAAAATCTAACTTATAACATTCAAATTTCATCAGTTTGCCCACTAAGGACTTTTGTCATTAAAAAAAAAATTCTAGTCCAGAATCCAATCCAAAGTTAACATTGCATTTCCTTGTCATTTCTCCTTAATCACCTTTGATCTGAAGCAGCTTCTCAGTCTTTCCTTGTCCTTCACGACCTCAACATTTTTGAAGAGTACAAGTTAGGTATTTTGTACCACATCCCTCAGTTTGAATCTGTCTGGTGTTTCCTTTGGATTAGATTCCAATTTTGCGTTTGTGGCAGGAAGAGCACAGACGTGCTATGTGTCCTCCTCAGGACATCGTAGCAGGAGACAGAAGATTTTTCCATGACTGGTGATGTTAAATTTGATAACTTGGTAAGGTGGTGACTGTCTTGATCTCTATCGTCAAGTTACAATTCCCCCCCTATCATTTAAGAGATATGGGGAGACACTTGGAGACTATGTAGAGTCCGCTTCTTGTCGTGCCTCCAGCTACTAATTTTAGCATCCTTGGATGATTCTTACCTTTGACGTTATTACACGGTAGTAACCAAATGGTGATTTTTCTATTTCTGAAATTCCTTCTATTAATACATTTAATATTTGGAATTCTTCTGTAAAACTGAGCCTTTTCTTCTTCCTTATTTATTTATTCACTTATTTATGTCAGTGTGGATTCATGAATTCTTATTTTATTCTGTAGGTGATAATCCATTACTAAGCCCGTTTATATTGTTGCTCAAATCGTCCCCAATGTGGCCTATGGGAACCCCTTCAGGATGCCTTCTGTGTTCTTTTGATATCATTCTCTGAACATTTCTTTGCTTTCTGGCCCAGTAAGATGTTATAGGCTCATCTAGTATGTTTCCTGCTCCAGTCTTGGAAACAGCCATTTTTCTCAAGGAGCCCTGGTGGTTCCTTTTAGTGGGGAATTGTATTTAAAAACCAGGAGATGGGCGCTAAGTGCCCGTTGGCCATTGACTTGTCGTTGCTTCTAGGCCCTCCTGCTTCTCCTTCTATCTCTCTAGCTCTTAAGATTTCTGTCTTTCTCTGTTTCTCTCTATTTCTCTGTATTTCTTTCTCTATGTATATTTCTGTTTTATCTGTATTTCTGTCTCTCTGTTCTTAAAAACCATGGGTTCCTACTGATGCCTCTGATTCCAGGTCAGCTGTACAGCATTCATTCTAGCCTTCCCCACTTCCATATTTGTAACTCCTTTCTCTATGAGAAACTTAGCACTCATTATTCATAATATCTTTACTTGTTCAGTCTTAGAATGCTCAAAATTTAGTTTCAGAATTGCTAACCCACACTATTGTTTAAAAAAAAATTTTTTTTAATATATACTCCTTGAGTTTTTGAGATCGCTCTGAGACGCGACGCGGGGCAGAGGAGGACGAGCGGGCGCCTCAGTGTCCTTCTCCACCCCGCAGCCGGACCGGAATTATGTGATCCCGGAAGTTCCGGCGCCATTGCTGTGTGGGATAAACAGTAATGGCGGAGGCTGCAGCTCCCGGAACAACAGCCACAACATCAGGAGCACGAGCGGCAGCGGCGGCGGTGGCAGCGGCCTCCCCCACCCCTACCCCCACAGTCACCTCCCCGTCCCTGGGGGCGGGGGGCGGGGGAGGCGGCAGCGACGGCAGCGGCGGTGGCTGGACTAAACAGGTCACCTGCAGGTATTTCATGCATGGGGTTTGTAAGGAAGGAGATAACTGTCGATACTCACATGACCTCTCTGACAGTCCGTATGGTGTAGTGTGCAAGTATTTTCAGCGAGGGTACTGTATTTACGGAGACCGCTGCAGATATGAACACAGCAAGCCATTGAAACAGGAAGAAGCAATTGCTACAGATCTAACTGCAAAGTCACCCCTTGCTGCTTCCTCAAGTCTCTCATCAGTAGTTGGACCGATTGTTGAAATGAATATGGGCGAAGCTGAGTCAAGAAATTCAAACTTTTCAACTGTAGGAGCGGGTTCAGAAGACTGGGTGAACGCCATTGAGTTTGTTCCTGGGCAGCCCTACTGTGGCCGTACTGCCCCTTCCTCCACTGAAGCACCCCTGCAGGGCTCAGTGACCAAGGAAGAATCAGAGAAGGAGCAAACTGCAGTGGAAACAAAGAAACAGCTCTGCCCCTATGCTGCGGTGGGAGAGTGCCGATATGGGGAGAACTGTGTGTATCTCCACGGAGACTCATGTGATATGTGTGGGCTGCAGGTCCTCCATCCAATGGATGCTGCCCAAAGATCACAACATATAAAATCTTGCATCGAGGCCCATGAGAAGGACATGGAGCTCTCGTTTGCTGTGCAGCGCAGCAAGGACATGGTGTGTGGGATCTGCATGGAGGTGGTCTATGAAAAAGCCAACCCCAGCGAGCGCCGCTTCGGGATCCTCTCCAACTGCAACCACACCTACTGTCTCAAGTGTATTCGCAAGTGGAGGAGTGCTAAGCAATTTGAGAGCAAGATCATAAAGTGAGGCTCCTCCCCAGTCTTCGTTTGTGCTTTTCTATTTTGGGGAAGAATTTAGTATCTTGTGCCAACTTTCAACCAGATGGACCGCATTTAAATGCATGCATTTTACCTTGAAACTGGGGGCTCTTCTAATTGGGATTTCTTCTTTGTATTTCAGCTATAGCTTCTAGATTAGTTGGTATATCTACTTTTATTTGAATGAGGAAACCGTATGTATCAGTTAGTAGAATCTTCGTGCTTTTTTCTGAGGAGATTGTGTTTAATGGATTAGCCAGTTTAGGTTCAGAGAACAAACTTATCTAGCTCTGAATGTATGTTTCCTGACATTTTACATTTTCCACTTTCCTATTCCATCCATTAAGCTAGCCAATAATCCACCATCCTTTAAAGATTGTTCTCATAACTGAACAAAAACTACATAATCTAAACAGAGCAAAGTTACAAGAAATAAATTTATTTAAACGAAAAAAAAAAAAAATTTTTTTTTAATATATACTCCTTGAGTTTTCTTTTAGAATTTGTGATCTTAAAGGGCAAGAATTGTTATCATGTAATATGTTATATTAATACCTAGCATTGGTTTCTCTTGTCATCTCTTAACTTCTTGATCATTTTAATAAATCATGCTTGTTTCTGTTAAGTGTGAAGGCAGTATGTATCTTCAGGGTAGGAGAAATCAAATTCTAAACCAATTTAAATAATGGGAGCATCAGTTGTTTTCTTAATTCTGGAAACAACTTGGTTATTTTTTAAAGAGCTTCTGAGACTATTTTCTTTTTCCTCAGCATTTTAAACCTTTCAAAGAAAAGTCTGTCTCTGGACCCAAGCCTTCCAAAGAGGACCACAAGTGTTTTGCTGGATCCTAAAACTTCCACCTCTCTTTAGTGCAGATGGTATGGAGGCTATTTTGTGACTGCCCTCTGGAAAAGAGGACAACTTTTCATACATTTATAGAGCCTTTTCTTGTTACCTTTTTTGGGGCAGATTTATGAAAAAGCCTAAAAGACAATGAAATATTTTTAAAACCATCTATTTACTTACTTGTCCTGAAATTTCCCCTGAAATGGTTGGATTAGTGAGCTGAATAAGCATGACGTACCTGAGCTTTAGCCTAAATTAAGAAGCTGGCTGGTATAGAGCAACTCCACCTTATTAGCTGAGTAAATTACTCCGCATTTTCTGCTGGCAGAGTCTACCTGTGTTCACTCAAGAGGTATACAAATTATGGTATCCAGGGACGACATGTGACATTTAATGCAGAAGGGGACCCACTCCTCAGGAATGAGTTCTGACATTCTGGCTCACATCGGGCAGCTTAGTGCACTTTGCAGGAATGTTGCTGTGGAGATTCATGCCTTTGGGTGAATTGCTGGACCTTATGGTTCCTTTCTGCTTTGGATTTCATGATTCTGGTACTTAAATAAAAGTGAGTGGTCGGGACCTTGGCACAGCTGCGCTCTGGGTGGCCCAGAAGAGGAATCAGTCACCATGGGCAGGCTGGGGACATAAAACAAGGGCTTGAGGGCCTTTGGGACTAGAATTTGTTTAACTGTAGTAGCGTTGTGTCTCACAGATGACTTTTGTCTCGCGTCCTTTACTTGTATATCTGCTAGAGGAGGGGACGCAATCTCTAGCCGTTGACGGAGGGGCAGGAGGTTCCACACCAGTGTGACTCACGTGGCTGTCCTGCTGCTGCGGTGGCAGCAATGAGACTGCTCCGCTGCCCTCCTGGTTCTGATCTGGACCAGCCGAGGATCCTGGGCCCCAGCCTCCCAGAGTCCAGCAGCCCAGCCTCCTGCCTGTTGCCTGGGGTGGGGATGGAGCATCTTGGCTTCGCGTTCCGGATCTGTACAACTTGTAGAGCTCCAGTTACGAAGTCAAGCTGGCGAAGCCTTGATGTAGATTAGGTTTTGGTTACTTGGAGGACCCCTCTTACCTGCTCTCCTAGCAGCAGATGGGCCAGAGTCCCGGTGATTTGCTTGCAGGGAGGAGATAAGAGCCAGGAGCCGGTCGCGCTTTGTCAGCGTCTGCGCCTGATTGTGCGACCCGGAGCCAGCTTCACCGCTCAGGCTTTAGCACGTGTGGCACGTCACACAGTGCAGAAAACGGCCTTTAAAACTGGATTGAGAGAATGTGAAAAAGTTGTTGGATGAGTTTAGAATGAGAATATTTGAAGTTGTGATTTCTAGTAGGGAAATTTTCTAGACCAAATAAATAAATGTGGGTGTTATCTATTGCTGAAAAGCCCAGGTAAATTTGTAAATAGGTTTTTTTTTTCAGTTATAAAAGAACAGTTTTCTGTTTTGTTCACCAAATTGCACACCTTTTGCTAAGTACTAAAGTATGTTCTAGATGCCAGGGAGGAGGGGGTTGCATACCTTCCAAAGAGAAACTATAGAGAGAGACATGAAATCTCAAGGCATATAATGCATTGGTGAGAAGGGTAAGGTAATGCTGGGACAAAGAAAAAGCCACTCCCAGAGGAGAATCAGAATCAGGGCACGGAATGGTACGGTATTTGCTATAAGTGCAGAGAATGCAAGAGTTCCCTGTGAAGCTGTAATCTTAGTGCCGCTTGAAATTATGAAATGTTCACATTTCTGGCATTTGCTGAATCATAATTTTTTTCAGCCGATACTTTGAGTTTGCGAAGGCATCAAACTTCACAGTGTGCCTTAGCTTGCTTAGAGTGATTCGGAAGGTATGCTAAAGCACAGAAGTCGTTATAATTAGGAGAGATGATTTCATATGTCTCTCCTTTTTGTTCAGAGACGACCCTTTCAGTTTGCATTTGCATCACTTAGTGTCGTCATCCATGTGTGACTTACTGAAAGGGACAGTACATCATACGCAGTCAGAGCTGCGTGGGGTGAGTGCTCTGCAATTAGTTGTGACTAGTGCTCAACTTTCAGCTTGGCTGTGTCAGCAGACATCCCTACATTAAGCCCAATATGCATGTGTTCAGTCTTTCGCTGGTTATTTGAATTGATGTTTAGAAGAGCTGTCCCATTTCTGAATTATTTTCTTTGCCTCATAGGTGAAATAATTTGCTCTATTGTGGAGGAGGGCAAAAAGAACAGTGAGGACTGTTGGATTGTTTATATTTATTGCACTGCCAGGCCTATATGATGTTTATAACATTATAAACATACTGTAATAGTCTAATCTTTTTTTTGCGTTACACGGGCCTCTCACTGTTGTGGCCCCTCCCGTTGCGGAGCACAGGCTCCGGACGCGCAGGCCCAGCGGCCATGGCTCACGGGCCCAGCCGCTCCGCGGCATGTGGGATCTTCCCGGACCGGGGCACAAACCCGCGTCCCCTGCATCGGCAGGCAGACTCTCAACCACTGCGCCACCAGGGAAGCCCTGTAATAGTCTAATCTTGCAGAATTTGTTTATGTGAGTAAATAGAAATAAATGAAATGCACTCAGAAAACAAAGTCGGAACCTTGGGAACGTGGCCCATAATCATCTGAATCATGTAGAATTCTAGAGTTTGAAAGCAGCTATCCTGGATCTTAGAATAATAACCAGACTGAGTATATCCAGGTGTTTTAGTGAAAATGAATGGTGTCATTTCAGCAGCAATTCTAGCTGTGTAAAATAGTGCCCACTGTCATCATAGTACTGTCCCCTGACATTGCTATTAGGCTAGAAAGAGTAGTAAAAAGTGTTGACTGTTGAGAACCTGATGGCGTCTATTACTACCTTTGTATAAAGATGCTCAGAAGTAGCCATGGCCTGGCGGAAATTATGCTAGATGAGAAATTGGAAGATTTGGATAGGTTCTGGCTGTGCTGTTTACTGGCAGGATGACTGGCGCAAGTAACCCTTCTAAGACTTTCCTTGTGTGTAAAATGAGGCCGTGGCCTACATGCCTGCCATTCCTTTCAGCTCTGAAATCCTAGGACTTCTGTGTGTATCTCTAGCTTTGGCCCCTCACTTAGGCTCCTGGCCTGTTTTGCAGTTGATCTCAGGCTGGCTACACCTGGATGTCCTCCCATCAAGATGACCTTAACCCTGACCACTTTCCCGGCTCTCCTGAAGGTTCTCTCCCTCCCCTTGAACACTTCGCTCCCCCCAGAAGCACTTTATGCTACTGTTTAGCTTCATTCATTCATTCTATTTTATTTTAAATTTCTGGTTATTAACAACACCATTACCCTAGTATTTTAAGTCAGAGATCTTAAAATATTTGTTTCTTCTTATGTATAATTAGTCTGCTAGTGAGTACTGTTCATTCTTCCTTAGAAATAAATGTCCCTTGGTTTTATTACTTCTCTCCCATGTTAAGTCCTGAGTCTAAGCCTTTCTCTCCCTTCTTTTCAATTATTCTAATGTCTTCATCCATCCTTCCATCCAGATATTTATTATCCCTCTTATGTGTCAGGTCCTCTATTAAGTATTGGGGGAAATATGAACCACGCATGTCCACCTTAAGGATCTTCCACTCTAGTGGGGAGACAGAGATTCAAACAGTTTTAATATAATTTCTCACAAAAGTGTTATTTGAGGTCTCAGCTAAGGACCTAGATATGAAGGGAATAGGGAATCAGGTTAAAAAGTAAGGATTTGACAAGGATAAAAAATAACTTCCTAGGGAATGAGGGAGATAGAAACTTTTATGTGAATTCCCAGTTAGGTGTGATTGTGAAGCAATTCAAGGTAGAATATATCAAATAATAGAATTTAAAAATATTTCTGGAAAATGTAAGAAATTAATTTGTTCATTTAACAAATATTTATTGAATAAACTTATTTAAGATTATTTGGTGACCAAGACAGATCTCTGTTCTCCCAGAGCTCATAGTCTAGTGGGGTGAACAGACCTGCACTGGAACAGACCAGCAACTGCAGGAAGTGTGGTCCATGGTCCATGCCATGGTTGTCAGGAAGTACACTGTGGGGTCTCCTTCCTGGTGTGGGGTGGAGGGGGGTTATCACAGCAAGCCTTGGGGAGAAAATGGCACAGGAGCTCAGACTTGAAGGGTAGGTCTCATCCGTTCAACCCATTTTACAGGAAAGGAAACTGGAGCTTAGAGAAATGGTGATTTACAAATAACAAACTAATGGCACACCAGGTCTAGAACTCCTGACTTTGATCACTTGTGATATACCTTGATTCCAGATTTCCTGAGTGTAGTGTATTAAATGTTCATCTTTCATACAACAAAGTGGGTTATTGAGGAAATAATTGCTGATTAGTTTTCAACCTGTTGACAAGGCTGACACTCATGTTGAAATAGAGGAACTACATTTACACTTTTAATCATCGGGAATCTGCAGTCTGCAGCAGGTGTTCATTTTGGAGTTACTTGATTTCTAGTAAGTTATGTTTATTTTTCAAGTTATAGTATTAAAATCTAAGAATTCGGGCTTCCCTGGTGGCACAGTGGTTGAGAATCTGCCTGCCAATGCAGGGGACACAGGTTTGAGGCCTGGCGCAGGAAGATCCCACATGCCGCGGAGCAACTAAGCCCATGTACCACAACTACTGAGCTCACATGCCACAACTACTGAAGCCCATGCACCTAGAGCCCATGCTCCGCAACAAGAGAAGCCACCGCAACGAGAAGCCCGCGCACTGCAATGAGAACCCCGCTCGCCGCAACTAGAGAAAGCCCATGTGCAGCAAGAAAGACCCTACGCAGCCAAAAATAAATAAATAAATAAATTTATTAAAAAAAAAACTAAGTATTCCACGATGGGTCTAGTAAATAGCAAATCTGAAGATAATTAAAAATGCTGAAACTTTTAAATACCTTGGATCTGTTAAAAAACACTCAGAATGATTTGTTTTAAAAATACATGTAACAAAGCATAACTTACTGACAGTGCCCTAAGATTCCAGCATACGAATGCATTCAGTACTTTCTACTATAATAATTCTTATGCAAATGAACTATTTAAAATCAATTGAACCATAATGCATTTTCAGTAAAAGGATTTAAAAATAAATAACTCAAGAGCAGTCTTGGAATTGGCTCTTTCCAAATCTGGATGGATTGGTTAATTATCTCACTGAGCTTATTTTTCATTGTATTTAGATGATAAATGCCAGTGTATTTTAGCTTTTATTGCCAGGGGAATGTAAAGTAGGCTTCTCTGGTTATTTTGTTGTGGTCATTTAGATTTAAATGTAAATGTTTTAATTTTGAGCTACTATTTTTCATCTAAATGCTATTTAATATTTATATTGCTTAAAGCATAAAAGTTGATACCAGGGCTTCCCTGGTGGTGCAGTGGTTGAGAGTCCGCCTGCCGATACAGGGGACGCGGGTTCGTGCCCCGGTCGGGGAAGATCCCACGTGCCGTGGAGCGGCTGGGCCCGTGAGCCAGGGCCGCTGAGCCTGCGCGACCAGAGCCTGTGCTCCGCAACGGGAGAGGCCACAACAATGAGAGGCCCGCGTACCGCAAAAAAAAAAAAAAGTTGATACCAGAAGCCATATCTTTGATGGTGCTTTCTTTTAACCAGAAAGAAAATAATAATCTTAAATACATTAGTCTTTTCAGAACAGCTGAGGTTAAAAAAATTTTTTTTTACTTTGCCTTTTATTTTTATCTTGCTTTTTTTTCATCTGGGAGTCTAACTTTTACAGTCCCTGCTAACTCCTGTTTATTCCTAACTTTATTTACTAGTACTAACTCTATGCATAAACACAAATTCTTCAGTTTCACGAACTAAGCTGTAATGCAGCCCACCAGTGATTCACTGGTGGAAGACAACAACTCATTTATAAGATGAACCCGTGGAGGTTTTTTGGTGATGGTGGTGGTGTTTTCCTAGCGGGGCTGATCCTGTCTCATTTGTCCCCGTTAAAGGTTCCTCAGTGGTGTGCTGAATATTGCCTTTCCATCCACTACCAGCACGGGGGCGTGGTGTGCACACAGGTCCACAAGCAGACTGTGGTCCAGCTCGCCCTCCGGGTGGCAGACGAAATGGATGTTAACATCGGTCACGAAGTCGGCTACATGATTCCTTTTGAGAACTGCTGCACCAGTGAAACGATCTTGAGGTTGGTCTGGGGGGGCTTTCATCTGCGGTGCCTGATGACTCCTGGCTTGTCCTCCGCGATCCTAGAAGAGCGTATTCTCGCGTTCTCTGCTTTACACAGCTGGAACGCATGATAATGGTAGCTCGTCTCTCTGTCACCAGCCTGACACGCACCAGTCGCTTTCCCACCTTGACACCCTCAGGGATTCCTTGTCTAACCTTCTTCCGCATCTCCCCATAATCCTCAGGAAAACGTCGTGACTTGTTAGGTTGGCCCCAAAGACCTTCAATCTGTGCTTCTGAAGCCCCGCCTCATGGTGGGTCCATATGCGCTGTCTGTGTGCCGGCTGTGCCGACACACGTGGTTCTCTGTGTGCCAAGTGCCTTGACACGTGGTCTTCCCTCCACATGGAATGTCTGTGCCTCTTCCGGGCTTGGCTAATTCCTCCCCGTCATACAAGACCCCATGCAGATCACCTGCTCCAGGAAAGCTTCCCTGACCCTCCATAGTGTAAATTAGAAAACTCTCTGCTGGGCTTCTATAAAACTTGGTCTCAGCCTTCATCATGGCAGTGTAGGTCAGTGTTTTTCAAACTCTAGTTCTGAGATTCTTACAGGTTCCAGGGACCCTTCTCAGTAGCTACCACAGTTCTGAGATTTCCTTTCCACAGTGGTTTCCAAGAGCTTAACAGAAGGAAAAAGAGAAGTGGAAAATATCACTGCTCTGGGCCAGTTTCTCAAGCAGTTTTCTATCACAGCCATCATTGAAAGTGAGAGTGTCTTATGGCACCTTAAGGAAGTGTTCAAAGCTGCTTGCAGCCAAAGATGGCCATCTCAAGGGCTTCAGCTGTCCCAGGCACTGCCTGACTGCCCCAAGGTCTGAAGAGACAAGTATCTCAGCCTCAGTGTATCTGCGTCTCTAACCCACTTGTGGGGCACACCAGAGTGCCCTGGCACATCACTGGGGACGTCCTACGCTAGTGTAACAGGGATGCTATGACACAGCGTAGCGGAGTACAGTATAGCACAGCACAGTGTAGTACAGTATAGCAGGGATGGTTTTTGCATACTCGTATCCCCGGCATCTGACATGCTTGTCCCATGGAGGATGTTTAACACACTTGATAACAGAAGGAGAGCTGAGTGCCTGGTCCCAGCTGTGGCTGCTGCAGACTCTGGTGCAGTCCTTCCCCCATTCAGAAAGCCTGTGTAACTCCTTTGGTTTGTACTAAGCTGCTTTTAACATTTTTCAAATGTTATCTTCAAAAATAGAGGACATCACTCTTCAGGCTGGTGTTAAACCATAGGGAAGCTTTCGATCGGTAGCACTATGACTTGAACTTCTTGAATGTATGTAACCTTCTGTTATTCTAGCCGTGATGTCCCCGAGTCACTGTATATGTTTATAAATTATGTATTATGCAAATGGTCCAATAGTGATACAGGTAAACGTAAAAACCTCCCTGCTTTTGGGAACTCACAGACTAGTTGGAGAGTTGGACAGGAGAGGACATGCAACCCTGAAAGGGTGAAGGATCCCCACGCCTAGCAGATTCATTCTTCATCCTTTACATTTTGAAGTGACCTCTCAAGTGGTCATGGTTTTAATTAAAGGATGGACTAGACTTTGGAAACCTTTTGAAAAGGACTCTTGGATGTAGTCACTTTTAAAATGAAATCTTATGATGTTTTTATCTTATTGATATGGATTGTGTGCATATATATATATATATATATATATTTTTTTTTTTTAGAAAGTCATAGAGGTAAATAATTGTGGAGGAACCCAATAATGTTGTCAGAGTAGGTCAAAGACACATCTCACCTTTTTAAGCATCTCTTATGTGTTGGGACTTGGCTTTCATTGCTTTATGGTGAAAACCCTGCAAGCATTCAATCCTAACAGCCAAAGGAAGGACTACAGTTTCTGTTGAAAAATTTTTTTAGCTCTTATCTGCATGTAGCTTTCCTTTCTTAATGTAGAAAATAGCCTTCAGGTGTGGAGGAGCTGAACCG
>NW_006775022.1:579773-593248 GCF_000442215.2 Lipotes vexillifer
AGGGAAACTAGCAGCCTCCTTTGGCCACTGCGGGTTCTGGTTCCTTCTGCCTCTGCCGGGCTGCCGGGTCATCTCATCTTTACTTTACAGTCACTCTTGTTGCTGGGATGCTGCACTTTCCACCCTGACATCCCCCAACCAGTGCAAGAGTCAGCAGATACTCTGATTTATTGCTACCAGGGTTTGAGTTTCAGCAAAGGGGCCAAAGGTAGTGAAAAGCTCTACATGATAAGAGAAAAGAAAGTCGTCCCTTATTTTCCTCCTGGTGCTCTGTGCTCTGAAGAGCAGGCGGCGTGGCTGTAAAATGAGTGTCTCCGCCACCCACCCACCTGTCACCTTGCACAAGTCCCCCAGCCTCTCTGCTTATGCTTCCTCGTCCGTGAAACGCGGTGGTTGACACACCAGCTCGCAGGGTTGTTGTGAGGACTCAGGGAGCTGCTGCCCGTGACTGGTGTATGGGAGCGTGATGCATCTGTTAGCGATTTGGGTGAAAAGGTAAATTCTGGCCGCATTCATTTCCTTGGAGACACATGCTAGCCATAATTTTTGGTAAGCTCAGATTGAATAGCTATTTAAATAAGAGGATCTAAGGGTGACTGTTGATTATAGAAGGTAGTGTTCTGTATTTGATATTGTCTTTTTCATTTTCTTTGTAACTCCTTAGCATCTAGTC
The DNA here is from genome assembly GCF_000442215.2 of Lipotes vexillifer. Lineage (NCBI taxonomy): Eukaryota > Metazoa > Chordata > Mammalia > Artiodactyla > Lipotidae > Lipotes > Lipotes vexillifer. The sequence continues at coordinate 580,447 of NW_006775022.1, forward strand.
TGTTGGGTACATAATAGGTACTTAGTAAATATAATCTTTATGCCACTACCATTTTTCTGGATTCTATATAAAACAGCTTAGTTCTTTAAGCTTTTTTCTGGCCTTTTTCAAAACAGTGAACACCCGAATATTATATACCTAAAATAGTCTTTCTGAACTAGATATCACAATATCTTGTGGAAGTGACATACATTTTAAATATGGACCCTCTAGAACACTGAATTTTTTAGAAATTACTCAAATGTTTAAGGTCAAATTCAATACATATAATTTCAGAAAATATTAATAAAACTTTCCTATATTCTTAGCTTTCCAAATTTCAGTCTTAAGAATTTCGAATATAAATTACATTTCCAGGGACTTCTCTGGTGGCGCAGTGGTTAGGAATCTGCCTGCCAATGCAGGGGACATGGGTTCGAGCCCTGGTCTGGGAGGATCCCACATGCTGCGGAGCAGCTAAGCCCGTGCACTTCAACTACTGAGCCTGCGCTCTAGAGCCTACGAGCCACAACTACTGAGCCCACATGCCACAACTACTGAAGCCCACGTGCCACAACTACTGAAGCCCATGTGCCCTAGAGCCCGTGCTCCGTAACGCGAGAGGCCACCACAATGACAAGCTCACGCACCGCAGTGAAGAGTAGCCCTCGCTCGCCACAACTAGAGAAAGCCCGCACGCAGCAACAAAGACCCAACAGTAGCCCCCACTTGCCACAACTAGAGAAAGCCCGCACGCAGCAACAAAGACCCGACACAGCCAAAAATAAATAAAAATAAATTTAAAAAATAAATTACATTTCCAAAATGCATCCATCCTTTTACATAGTTATCAGGAACAGTGTTTTCTTAAGCACTGTACAGATGATCTTATTAATATAAAGGTAAGAAATAGATCTCTGTCTTACGAAGAAAACTGGAGGTTTGTATGGTATGTTTTAGGGTGGATCCTCAGTATTCCCTTCGTTTTATATAATCATTTGGAAGGCCAGGTCTAGCTTGCTGAGTCTGTTAGAGTTTTAGGTGAGTCACATCTTCTCCCTTTTTAATTAAGCCTGGATGTGTTTACATAACACACACACCTCCTCTGCCTGGCAGAGAGGGAGCATTTCTTCCTCTCAGATAAGTGCTTAGAGGAGTTTTGCTCAGAAGGGAATAACATTAAGGAAGTAGCTTAGATTAAAACAACTTGTTTTCAGACAAGAGTCAATAGTACTTATTACATCATATACTAATTACCCGCAGCAGAAGATGACCTGAAACCTAGAGTTTGGATGCATCTCTGTTTGTTTGCATCTTGCACAAAGTATAATATTGTAGTATTCAATATATTTTCTTTCTTAAGTTTGAGAAAAGGAGTAATCAGCAACTTATCATTACTCTTTCGGTAAGACAGACACAGAATGAGAACAAGTGTAGGAGTAAGGCAGAGAGCAAATGTTCTGATCTCGTCAAGGTGCAGAGAGGGAGAACATGGGCTTTATTACCAATCCATGGCGGCCAAGGGACCCGTCTTTCTAATTTGACAGTGGCATGAGATGTAATAGACATTCAGGCTTAAATCTTGACTCTCTCCCTGGCTTTATGACTTTATGCAGGGTACTTAACCTTTCTGAACCTCTTTCCTCATTTATAAATAATGGGATAGTAATGTCTACCTTGAAGATTTATTCTAAAGGTTAAATGAGATCTATTCTATCAGCACAATGCCTGGCGCACACTAGGAACTTAATAAATGTTTTCTCCTTTTCCTCTCTTCCTTGAAAAGGGTTAATTGAGGACTGTTTCAGAGTCTCCAAGACCACCCCTAGGTCTGATGATTTGCTAGGAAGACTCGTAGGATTCAGCATATAGTTAATCCACAGCTCAGATTTACTGAAGTGAAAGGATACAAAGCAAAGCCAGCAAAGGGAAATGGTGCAAGGCGTGAAGTCCAGAGGAAACCAGGCACAGGCTTCCGAGAGCACCTCCCAGTGGACTCACCCGAGATATGCCTCGTTCCTCCAGCTGTGAGTTGTAGCAACGAGTTTAAGGAAACTCATTAGAGACTGTGCCCAGGTATTTACTGGGGGCTGGTCACATAGGCACCCTCTGCCTCCTACTGTATTCTAAAGTTCCATACTCCCAGAAGGAAAGCAGGTTAGACCATATTACAAACAGTAAGCATCAGTTCTGGGAATGGTGAGAACCCTCCCAAATCTAAGTTCCCAAATGCCAGCCAAGGGCCAACCTTGCAAGCAGACCTTTCTAAGAATAGCAGTTTCAGACCTGCCGTAGACAGGGACACATAAAATAAATACCTTAAATGGGTAGAAAACTTATGAAATTGGTCTCCTCAAGGAATAATATAGGCAGATATGTAAATAGTGTCAGAAAGATGCTGTTTGTATGGTGCTGGATGACTAATAGGTATTTATTTTTACTATTATTTTTAAATACACCCCAAGAACTACTGGAAATCCATGAAAATCACTAATGACCCGTTCCTCCTCCAGGAACGCTGCCCTCAAATAGGTGGTTACTTTTTAGATGCTTTCGTGTGGTTATTATTTGGATGACATTTCCAACTCGTTGATGCTAACACCCTGGTGACGTCATCTCCCACAATGTGCCACTGACAGAATCCTACTAGTGGGCTCACTGGGCTGTGAGCCTGAGAGAGGACAGTCCTCTGTGTATCCTTTCCTTGAAGTGTGTGCTCTGACTCAAAATTCTAACATTGATGGAACGGGGGTGGGGGGGTGGGGAGCTCTTACCGGACAAGGGTATTTTGCTGAATTACTTTTTTAAAAAAAGCTCAGGGCAAATGTTAAATGTAGCTCTTGTTAGTATCTGTAATGAACATGTAAGGCAGAGGTCTGGAACCTAGGGCTCAGGGATGGTCTTTAGAGGGTCTGTGAACACATGGAAACTGTGCTTAAAATTTGTTCATGTGTATTTTTCTATTTTGAAGGCCTGTAGATTTTATCAACTTGAAGAAATCTTGGCCCCCGATAAAGATTTAAACTCCTGATTTAGACAAAAGGATATAGGAAAGGCATTTTTGTTGTTTATGTTAGGAGTTTTTTTATATGATTTTCTTCATGAGAGTATTCTAACTTTCATGTTTCTTCTTTGTAGGTATTGTACTGATGATATGTTACAGAGAGAAATGATGTCCAGTCCTTTTCTGGGTAGCTATGGGATCATCATCTTAGATGATATTCATGAAAGAAGCATTGCAACTGATGTGTTACTTGGACTTCTTAAAGATGTTTTACTGGCAAGACCGGAACTGAAGCTCATAATTAACTCCTCACCTCACCTTATCAGCAAACTCAGTTCTTATTATGGAAACGTGCCTCTCATAGAAGTGAAAAACAAGCACCCAGTGGAGGTTGTGTACCTTAGTGGGGCTCAGAAGGAGTCCTTCGAGTCTATTTTACGCCTTATCTTTGAAATTCACCGCTCCGGTGAGAAGGGTGACATTGTAGTGTTTCTGGCCTGTGAACAAGTAAGTAAGTAATATTCATTCTAACCTAAGAGAGTAATAAGTTTACTTATTGGGAACCTTTTAACCTTGTTGGGAACCTTTTAATAACTAACATACAGGTTTCAGTTTACTAATTAACTGATGGAACTGCTATTTGGTTCCATCACACCTCTTTTTTCATACTTTAGAAGAATCCTTGATATAGAGTAAATAAAACCTATGCTGAAAGGCAAACAAGGAAGTGCTTCTAAAGGCAGGAACTGGGGACTTCCCTGGAGTTCCAGTGGTGAGGGCTCTGTGCTTCCACAGCAGGGGGCATGGGTTCGATCCCTGGTTGGGGAACTGACATCCCACAAGCCACAGCATAAATACATACATACATACATACATACATACATACAACCAACCCAGGAGCTGTTGTGAAACACAGAACGGGGGTGGGGAGGTGGGGACTCTGAGGAATTTCTGGGGGTGATCTCCAGAGCTGACCTCCTTCCATGGGATCAGGTGAGATCCTGAGCTGCCCCAAAGGCTTGCTGTGAACTGTCTCAGTAGAGAAGACACACTCATCTCACACTCACGGCCACCTCCCTCATGGCAGGCGCATGTGCTGGAGATGTGGGACATAAGCTAAGTCCTCGGCATAGAGTCAGGGAACAAAGAAGTACCCACAATGTTCCTACAGCAGTCAGTGGAGTGTTAGGCAGGAAAATATAATTTATAGCACAGTCAGAAGGCTATCTCCCTACACTTTTCTTAAAAAGATGAATGAGAAAAATGTTCACTTCGATATCTGACAATGTCTTTCAAAAGAACAATGGGAAATGTACAGCTGAGCGTCTCTTTTTGCTTTTATAGAGTCAAGGTGTCATTTGGGGTTGCATTTTTTTTTTTTTTTAATGCAGTTACTGTGGCCCTGCTTCTCTCTCCACTGCTCTGCGGGCCAAATCTAAAAGCCTCCAGAATCTCAAGAGTTAGGCCTTTCTTCTTAGAGACTGATTTCCTGGCCTTTTTACCCTACCCGTCATCTCACTCAGAGTAAAAAAAGCGCTGGCTTTTAGACCATGACCCAGATATGTAGTAATTCCAGTGATTAAACAGAAACCAAAAGGAAACTGTATGATATTGGCTGAGCCACCAGCTGAACAAAGACAAGGACCTCAGCTCTTTACCAGAGCCTTGTCTTAAGTATTCACAGGCCTTCACAAGTACCTTCAGGAGTATTTATTCTGCTTTATAGTCAAAGCATAAAGGATGACTGACCCTTTAGTTTGGGGAACTTTAGACAGTTTTCTCACAACTTAGATTTTATCTGTTTCCATAAAGAAAGTAATTTAGAATCTCAAATATATGATAACTACAGCATATTTTCAATTTTTCCTGTGTAGATTATACACAGTTTCTTGAATAGTAAATCTTCAACTGATTACAGTGATTTATTCTATGATCGTTCCCTAATCCCGCATGATTCAAGATACTCAAGAAAGTCCTGAGGGAAGTAACAAAATGATTAAGGAGACAGAAGAAGTATTTATGAAAACAATTAGAGGTTCTCAGTATAACTGGCTGAAGGCTAAGGAAGGGAGGAATGGCAGAATTAGAAGTCTGAAACATTTGAAAGTTAGAATTGCCAGGTGAAAAGAAGGCATACATTTCGGGGTGGATCGGGTGGGGGACAGTATAATTAAGACTGATAGGATGAGTAGTCATCTTTAGTCAGAGTAACCAAAAATTCCAAAATTGATTTTTGAAAAGTAAAGCTCATAACAGAATTGGGGGTAATATTTGATTCTTAAAGTATTTGATTCTTACAAGTTTCATATAAGCTATAATTAATGGCAGAGTGACTTCTGAATTGTCAGACTTTAGAAGATGCATTTTTACCTAGGATAGTGGTAGAAACTGTAAAATCCACAGGGCTTAGAAAATTATATAATCTTCCTTGAAGTCAGACCAGAAAGACATTTCCTATTAAGAAACCATCAGTCCTGAAAGTCATGAACGTGATAGTGTAGTGAAAGCTCTGGGCGGATTTTGCAATTCTGAGCCTCTGAGAATGAGGATTCGTCATTTTGGCAGGGGCTGCTGCTGTGGCCCGGGTCCAGCACTGGAATCTCTGTGGGGGGGGGGGGGGGGGGGGGGGGGGGGGCTGGGGGCACACGAGTCATACCCAGCCCAAGTGGGGGGGGGGGGGGGTGTGTGGTTCTCCTTGTCCAGAGGCTCCCAGCAGGCTGCCCAGCGGGTGGGGCAGCAGCTCTGCAGGCTGGAGCATACCTTCTCTGGGAACCAGTGTTTTTCCTTACAATTCAGCCCCAAATTCCACAGGTGTTATCTGGGTTTCTTTTCCCCATCTACCACCTAAAAAGCGGAACATAGTTCAGTAGGCTGATGGACTTTTTTTTCTTTTTTACTACTTATGTCAGGATTAACACTCTCCTATGGTCTTGGAATTTGTCTTTTGGAAAGTTTTGTCTTGCTCTGAAATCCATGTTAACAGCTGTTGATCATTTTTCCCCATGCTGTTTGAAGCTTTCTTGATTTCTGTATAAAACTTTAAAATCTGCCATAGCAACTGAATGTCATAGGAAAACAAACCCAAGCAGTCTAACAGAAGTGTACTAACGGTCACTTTTCTCTTAGGAAATCCATTTAAAGTTGCAGAAATACTCTCACGTTTGGCTTGGTGAACATTAGGTGCCTCACATTTTCTCGCACTGCTCACTTAGCCCCTCACCTGCTGGAATTAATACCCACAACTGCGTGCTCCCCTGGCTCTTGTGCTTAATTGAGGCTTGGAGCCCTGCATGTTTACAGTGTGTTGTTCCTTATCACTTCACCATCTTGTAACCTGAAAAAAAAGTGAAATAGATTAAATAGAAAACAAATTAAGGTTAATGACACTATCTAGCCAGATTATCGAGCAGTTTGAAGCTGTCACAAGGAAGATGCTCTTAGGTTGAAGGTTTTCCTGTGAAATGTTCCATCTAGTTGTGGGCCTTTCATTTGGGGACAGATATCTTCCTTCAGTGCAGGTTGCTGTGTTTTCCTGAGTTTTGCAGGTATTGTAGGAAAGCCCCACATACGTAAATGCTCTGAACACATTGAATGGGAAGGAAATGAGTAAACAGTTTGAAGCACCGAATGAATATTTTAAGTACTTTTTTTAAATTCTGAAGATTACGCCCTCAAGGTTTTCTGTCAGCTTGAGGAATCTAAACTAGGTACAATATTTCCGTGCAGTTTGAAGGTTATTTGGATTGGAGATTTGTGAGTGCGTGGCTGGAATCGGAGCTCCTCTTTCAGCTCCAGGGTAGCTGTGGAGCGTGAAGTGCCATGTGCGGAGGTTACCACCTGCCACCCAGGAGGAATGTGTGAATGTCCTGTGCAGCGAGGCGCAGCTCGAGGACTCGTTCTCCTCTGTAGAAATTTCTAAGCTTTCCTCACTTAAAATGATGACATGATTAGAATTACAAAAATTGGAAGAAATAGCTTTGTTCTGATTATTCCAGCTGGCAATTTTTCATTCATTACGGTCAGTAATCCTGCTCTTTGCTTGGTTAAAAAAAAAATCTGCCCTAAGTAAACCAACCCTGCAGAAAAGGGAAGTGTGAACAGGAGAAGGTACCGGGATAACTGCAGTGTGGGCCCCAGGGGGCAGCCTCTGCCCTGCTTCCTGGGGGCCTCTCAGCAGCTCAGGAATAACCTTCAAATAGCTCACCCGAGGTCTCACTATTTTTCTAGGCAGATCTGTCCACCTACAAAGCCCTTGAGTTAGTTCAATCCCACTATACAGGTGGTGGGGAAGGAAGGAGAGGTGAGCTGGAGCACTGGACAGTGGACTCAGACTTAACAGTCATGGGAAGGCATCTTTTTTTACTCAGATTTTTATGAAATCTAAAGTATGTAATGAAATGAAATGGGGCTTCTTCCATCTGGTAGTTAGTTAGGCCCTTAAAAAAACAGAAATTTTGGAAACAAATTTAAAAGGAGTAAGAATTACATTAAGTGACATCTTTTTTATATGAGGTCCTAAAAATCTGGTTGTGATTTGTGAAATAGAAAAGTACTGTGGGGCTTCCCTGGTGGCGCAGTGGTTAAGAATCTGCCTGCCAATGCAAGGGGCGCAGGTTCGAGCCCTGGCCCGGGAAGATCCCGCATGCCGCGGAGCAACTAAGCCCGTGCACCACAACTACTGAGCCTGCGCTCTAGAGCCCGCGAGCCACCACTACTGAACCCATGTGCCACAACTACTGAAGCCCGCGTGCCTAGAGCCCGTGTTCCACAACAAGAGAGGCCACTGCAATGAGAAGCCCACACACCGCAATGAAGAGTAACCCCCGCTCGCCACAACTAGAGAAAGCCCACGCGCAACGGAGACCCAACGCAGCCATAAATAAATAAATAAGTTAATTAATTAATTAATTTAAAAGTACTCTGTAAAATGTCTTGCTTTTTGAGCATTTTACACCAATATACTTACTTGTTTGTGGTTTTAGGGCACATAATTTACTCTTTTATTCAGTATATTTGACAATGAAGCATTTTTAAAGAGTATTTCTAAATTCCTGAATCTCGCAAATATATAAATAGCAGTGAATATTTCCTGCCTATTTCATTGCATTTCTGCTTTTTTTAAAGTGCTAATGGGTAATAATAGTTTTCAAGATGACCCAGATTAGAGACCCTGATTGTGGAGTATGTATGTATATATGCTTCTATTGGAAATCTAGAGATTGTTTTAGAATTCTTAGTTCTGCCACCATTAAAGCACAGTGGTGCATCATCACTGATGTGAGAGTAACTTTTATTCACCTGTCATTGTTAATGGATATGAGAAATTGCACCAAGCTAGAAAAATAGCAGGATGAATGCATAAGGGCAAAGACAGTACATTTCACAAGAGGAAAGCCATTTTGGACTAAAAGCACTGAAATTATTTATAAATTATATTTAACTTCCCCAAAGACATGTTCTTACGCAGTTATATCTCCTTTTCATATTTAACAATACCTATAGAAAACACAAGTATTTCTTTCCCTGTATACATTATTCAGCTTTTGCCTATAGTTTTATATAATTTGGAGAAAGTTGCTTGTAATGTACTTTATTCTCATGGATGATGTTATTCTTTTACTTTAGGATATTGAAAAAGCCTATGAAATTATCTGTCAAGAAGGATTTAACTTAAACCCCGATCTTGGAGAGCTGGTAGTTGTTCCTTTGTATCCAAAAGAGAAATGTGCACTGTTCAAGCCAAATGATGAAACAGAAAAAAGATGCCAAGTTTATCAGAGACGAGTGGTGTTAACGGCTAGCTCTGGAGAATCTTTGATCTGGAGCAACACAGTCAAATTTGTTATTGATGTCGGGGTGGAGAGAAGAAAGGTAATTATTGTTGAGGTGGTTAAGTAGACTGCTGCTAATTGTCTTGGGCTCCTACCATTTTATTGACCAGAAAGTGAGGATGAACTATATGATCTCTGGGGATTTCTCTGTATTTGGCCATGTGTGCAAAGAACTATTGCATCCAGTAACAAAAGTCTTGAGCACATGTAACTGCCTGTCATTAGCAGGTTGATAGTCTGGAAACAAATTAAATTGGTTGAGGAGCCAGAGGAAAAAGTTTTAAGGAAAGACAACTATTAAAGCAAATTACTTGACTCCTAAATGGATCTTTTCTTCTATACATCCCTTGGGTATTTTTGGTAGCCCCTTTATCAAAGTAATTATCATCTCCCCCCAGGTAATTTACTAGAAATTAGTTTCGAGTACACTGAGTTTAATTTTCGCAAATTTTGGCTTTATAGTTGACATGATAAAATTCCATCCTAAATTGTTTTTAAAGTCTGTATATTTTTAATCACTATCCTTAAATTAAAAATTAGGAAAAATGGAAATAGGCTATCTCAAACTCTCAAAGACAGTGGGACTTCAGAAATCATAGCATTTAAACTGAAAAGAATCTACCCAAGTATTGATCCATTTACCATTATTAGATGTTATGTAGCTTTTACCCCTCCAGGAAACTATGGGTCTCTTAAATATCCTTGTTTACTGTGACAGAGCAATTCCAGCCATTAGGAAGGTTCCCTTGCAACCAGTTTGGATTGATCTTATTGAATTAGTCCACCATTCAGAGAACCCAGGGTGATTACTTACCTTTAAACTACGCCTAAGAAAAATCACTGTTAGTGCCATCTGCAGTTTTTGTGTTAGCTGATAGGACTGGAAAAGCCCAGCATATGTAATAAAGATGAGACCCCTGGGATCACAGTCAGTTTGAACAGAACCTTGAGGAAATGCAGCACTGTCAGTTGATCATCCTTTTCTTCACGTGGCACACGAATCAGCAGTGTAGCGCTTTGAGAAGTGGCAGATTTTGTATTTCAGCAGATGAGACAGAGCTCCCATATTTACTGAAGCTACAATGAAAGCAGACAACCCCTAAATCCATTTATCAAAGCTCTTACAGTTTCCATGTCAAGGCAAGTGAAACAATAATAAATATTGTACAGAAGAAATGAGTAGCAGAGCCTTTTGTGAAGTAAAGTGTGCAAACAGCCATCACTTCAGGGCCAGTGAGCTGATGCTAAAGATGCTGTCTTTTGTTTAAAGGTGTATAACCCTAGAATAAGAGCAAACTCACTCGTCATGCAGCCCATCAGCCAGAGCCAAGCAGAGATACGCAAGCAGATTCTCGGTTCGTCTTCTTCAGGTAGCACTGCGGACCCCAAAACCAACTCACGTTAAGTTCCTGTCCGGAGGCAACACAGAAACATTAAAACCATTTTCCTTGGTTTCTTCTAGGAAAACTTTTCTGTCTGTACTCTGAAGAATTTGCCTCCGAAGACATGCGGCCACTTAAGCCAGCGGAAATGCAGGAAGCCAACCTAACCAGCATGGTGCTTTTTATGAAGAGAATCGACATCGCGGGCTTAGGCCACTGTGACTTCATGAATAGACCAGGTAGCCGTGTGCCCGCGGGTCAGCAGGCGCCTGGCTGAGCCTTGCCCTCATACCTCTTGCCCGTCCCCAGTCCTAAGAGCAGTGGCCCTTGGTGGTGCAAGCAAGCCCAGGGCTTTGGTTTGTCCTGAAGCATTTTCCCCACTAGAGGTAAACATTCTCTAAAGTAATTTTTAAAATTAAAAAAAAAAAGCTACACTCTAGGAAATATCTGTTCTGACATTGGAAAAGTGTCTGCCCTTGGCCACTTTAACATAGGGAGATGGGGCCAGGCCAGTAGAAACCCAGGGGCACGGGGGATAGTGGAGTACAGGGGTGTGAGGCCGAACTGAACACAGGAGGATTCTTGGCAGCGTTAGTGTTTCTCGGTGGGAAAACTTGTAGGCAAGTGACCCTTCCTCATGAATCACACCGTCACCTGGGGAAAACCCACTCGAAGTTCACGCCTTTGTAATTAAGAGTAAATGGAGATATGAAGGGGGTACGCTTGTTAAGCATAAGACTGAGGCCTTAGAATTACAGTCTGAGCGTCTGTCTCCTGGGGAGCTCCCCGCTGCCCTCAAGTTCACTGAGGAGGGCCCTCTACCATGGGAGGGGTGCTGGCTTTCTCCCCGCTAGTATCAGACCTGGCCGGGACCTGGGCTGCTCCCGCAGAAACCACCGGGATGCTGAACAGAAGGCTAGGGAAGCTCACGGGCCGGCGCTCCTACTGTGTGACGAGGCTCCCAGAGCCGCAGCCCGCTCCCCGCCGCCCAGTCCCAGCCCTGTTTACCCTAGAACTGCTGCTTCGTTCCGACCCACAGCTTAGCTTCACTGCAACTGAGTGGGTATTCGAGTCCCCGTATAAAGGTTTCTGGTTTAAGTACTGATTGCCCTTCAGTAGATGTTTAGTTTTCACTTGTGCATTAATAACAAAGAACATCCTTAATTTTTTCAACACGTTAGGCCCATGGTTAAAATTTTCACTGTGTTTATCAAAGGGGGTGATTGGCAATGTTTTAATCTTAGTGTTATGATATTCATGGCATTTATCAAATTTGCACGAGAGAGCAGCCAGCCAAAAGACCTTGTAAGCAGAGTGTACTTAAAATGGAAACTGTATGGGCTTCCCTGGTGGTGCATCGGTTGAGAGTCCGCCTGCCGATGCAGGGGACACGGGTTCGTGCCCCGGTCCGGGAAGATCCCACATGCCGCGGAGCGGCTGGGCCCGTGAGCCATGGCCGCTGAGCCTGCACGTCCGGAGCCTGTGCTCCGCAACGGGAGAGGCCGCAACAGTGAGAGGCCCGCGTACCGCAAAAAAAAAAAAAGGAAACTGTAGAATTTCTACTGTTTTGCCGTGCTTTGTCCCAATTCCTATGTTTTTCAGTCATTTTGTCCAGTGGTGCCATTAGGATTACAAGCACTTGAGAAATATAGGTTATATTAGAGTTACGCTTTCTCAAATATTTCTTAAAATAGCGCATAGACTTTGGAGTGGGTGAAGGAAGAGGAGGGTCGCCTAAGAAAGCTAACATTTAACATGAAAAGATAGAAGAGAAAATAGAGTGTGGACACAGGTTCTCATCACAAGGAGAGCAGCCAAGTGGATGGTCCAAGACTCCAAGCCTGGATGGTCCTGAGGGGTGGTGTCAGGGCCTCACCTAGAGGTCACGACAGGGGCCCATGCTCTTCAGCAGCGCCCAGTCCTTCCCTAGAATCACAGGGAGTTTTATATTGAAACTCTCCCAGTAAACACTTTGGAAAATCAATTACTTTGGGAAACTCTTTGGAATCTAACGTTTTCAACAGACTCTTCCCCAAAGGAGCAGTGGAATCTCTAGGAGGAAAGGGTCCAGGTGAGCTCCTATCTCATCTAAGACTGATCTCCTTCCTCTGGAGCCACCTCCTCCCTTGGAGCTGTCTGTTCTCGCAGGAAAAGGGTGCTGTTCTCCAGCAGAAGCTCAGAGGCATGCAGGAAAGAGAGGCCTCAATCGAATGCATGTCAAGAAGGCCTTGGCACTGAGGTTCCTGGGGAGATTAGCACATCGCCTGGAGAACCGCCAAGTAGTCCCAGCCAGACGCCCGCCTCTGAGGATGCTAGCCAGCTCGGCTTCAATAGAGCTTCCCCACCCGAGAGAAGGTCCCAGAAAAGGCCTGGCCCCTTCCTAACTAGCTGCAAGGATGAATATGCTCGTGATAATTATACCTTGAGGGAGTGGCTTGGAGGAAAGAAACAGTCACAGGATGTGATGTAAGGTGGTAAAGTATCTGTAGCAAACTCGGGCTGAGTGCATTTTTCTTTGATAGCAATGGCCAGAGTGACAGGACTGTGGCAAGTTAGAAAGGGTGTGGACAGGGGCCTGGGGGTGGGGGGCAGAGGGGGCGGGGAGG
>NW_006775022.1:593525-595115 GCF_000442215.2 Lipotes vexillifer
GGTGGGGGGCAGAGGGGGCGGGGCGGGCTGGTGCCCCGGGGTGGGGGGCCGGGGAGGGGGTGTGTGTGACGCGGCCCAGAAAGGCTGGGAAACACGGGCTGCAGGATTCCTTTAGCTGTGATCCCTTAACTCTCAAGTAGTGAAGCCACTCTGCTCCTGGCTTTCACTCTGGTCCCTGAGAAAAAAGGAGTCTAGAAGGTGAGGGTGTGTCACTTGCATCCATTTCTCCCGTCTTTCACCACTGACCCCAGGGCTTCTGTCGTCGGCCGGCCAGTCACCACTCGAGGCCACCCCCTGAAGAAACAGGTTTCAGTTTTGAAAACTGCTCACCTCTTAAGCCCAAGAATCACCACGTGTTGATTGCCTGGGCACCTTCTTGTCATGATAGTCGCTGTTTGGTGGACTAGTGTGAAGAGAGAAGAGCAGGCCTCGTAACGTCGAAGATTTTCAAAAGCAAACGGCAGACCACAGCCACGCAGAGGAGTTCCCGTGTCTCTCAGTGGTCACCCTCTGCTGCTCCCTCCACGGGGCTTAGAGCTGATAACGGGGGACAAAAGGGTGAGGGTGACAATTTATTTCTGTCCCCTGACAGTATGCACATAACTATTTTCTGCTGTGCTTGGGGAAATGTAACTGTGGATTGACTCTGACTCATCGTTTTGAAAGAAAAAAAAAAGATGATGCTTGCAGCTGCTGCATATAACTCCTCTTGTAAATGAAATGCGCAGATGCAGCAGACCTGCCGCCCTTCTCAGGACTCGCGTAACAGGAGGATAGGGGGTCTGCCCTCTTGTATCCTGGGGGTTATTAAGAGGTTCAAATGAGATTATTTATGCAGAAGTGCTCTGTGTACCGTGTAGGGTAGGAGGTGGGCACATGCCAGCTTTTGTGAGCAGGTCCTTGTGAAATTAAGTGAAACAGAGGCCTTTCCTTTCTCTCCTCTTCAGAGCCAAACTCTTAATCCTATTCCCTAAAAGTCCCAAGACTACTGAGAATCTACACCGTCCAACCAGCACCATCTCGATTCTTCCGTTTCTCCCCTCTGTGGGCTCTTTACTTCAGTGCACACAGTGCCCAAGCTCCAGTCCTAAAACCCACCAGGCCAGAAACTTCATCTTCTGTTCCCGCCCTGTGCAGCTGTCACTCTCTTTCTCCATGTCCATCTGCATATGTGTACGTGTGTGTAATTCACATGTGTACGAGGCACACGGCAAAAGCCTTGTGTGAGCACAGCTATCCTCCTTCCCCGGGCCAACTTCGTCCCTGCCTTTTCTAAGTCCCAGTGGCACTTTGATACACTCCTCCTTTGTGACAGGATTTCTGATATATAGAAGAATTCTGGGTGCCAGTGCCAGTAATGCCACTCAAACTGGCATAAGCCAAAGTGCGTTGTGATAAGGAACTTGGGGTGTCTTATGAAATCCAAGACGAGAATGTGGCAGTGCCTCAGGGACACATAAGGAAAGAGGCTTGAACAGCACTGGTACTCAGCTTCTCGTCTCTGTCTCTTGGCTCTTCTCTCTCCTGCTGAGTGCCTGAGTAAACGGCCCCGTGACGGGGAGGGGAACAACCTGTGATTCCTGCTGTGTG
>NW_006775022.1:595145-604116 GCF_000442215.2 Lipotes vexillifer
TTTTCAAGGCTAGGAAAGATGCCGTGTGAGGCCGTTGATTCTGGAAATGACACAGCAGAGCCTTGGACTCCTCATCTGACCTGCACTCTTGCTTAGAATCAGCACTGGGTCAGTGCCTCCCTCCGGCTGGTGGACTTAACCCTTGTTCCAGATTAATGGCCTCTTTGTTTGTGAGCAGTCTTTCTGCAGATACTGTGGCAGGAAAACGCAGATACAGTATTGGAGCCTGGCATTTGGGGTTCCATGGAAAAAGGGCATCATAACGAAATAGTGTGATAATAGCCCTGCAAGTTACTATGAGTGATGGCACTGGGGGAGGTGTGTGACCTTGTAGTGAGCTATCCTACAGCGAGTACGGCTGCCATTGGCAATAGAACTTAATAAAAATGATGATTTGTTCATATTGACATTGCCTTTGGAATAAAGCAGTGTGATTTTGCACTGCTGTAAAGAAGAGGCCTCACACTAAAACATTTATATTCCATCTGTTAGCATTATTTCCCATGGATTACACTTAAACAGCACTGCCATAAAGAACCCTCACCTAAACCCCTCTGCTTTTATCTAAGACAATTTTATGCGCCATACTGGGGAGATGTCTTAAAATGTAGAACGTAATATTAGCAAATCCTCTTCAGTTATTTATTATTATTCCTTCACCTGTATAATCTGCATTCATTAACTTGTTCTTTCTAATATAATAAAACCCCAAGAACCTCCTCTCTTTATCTGGTGTTCGGACCGAGAGCCGAATCATGAAGTTATGTCTGTTAGTAACTCTGTGTGCAGCCAACTCAACTCCAGGACATAAAAATGAGAAGTAGGTGCCCTTTGGGGACAGAGGCTGGCTGTTAAGCCAGATGGGCTTACAGGGACAGTTGCCAGAGATCCTGTAACTTACAATGCAGCAGCTTTGCTGATTTATGGAAACTGGTTTCCACACAACTTTCAGGAATTAACTTTGTGCTCCCAGTGCCCTCCTGCTCTGTTTAATCTGAGATGCTTATTTCTGCTGCTCCGTCTTGCACCTTCTCTGGCATGTCAGCTGTTACTTTTTTTTTTTTCTGCCCCCAATCTTATGCTCAGTTGAGTTTTTCTATTTTGCTGTTTGTTGAACAGAAATCCTTAATTTCTTTAAATTTTTTAATTTTATCTTTTTATACTGCAGGTTCTTATTAGTCATCAATTTTATACACATCAGTGTATACATGTCAATCCCAATCTCCCAATTCAGCACACCCCCCCCCCACCCCCCCGCGGCTTTCCCCCCTTGGTGTCCATATGTTTGTTCTTTACATCTGTGTCTCAACTTCTGCCCTGCAAACCGGTTCATCTGTACCATTTTCCTAGGTTCCACATACATGCGTTAATATATGATATTTATTTTTCTCTTTCTGACTTACTTCACTCTGTATGACAGTCTCTAGATCCATCCACGTCTCAACAAGCGGCCCAGTTCCTTTTTATGGCTGAGTAATATTCCATTGCATATATGTACCACATGTTCTTTATCCATTCGTCTGTTGATGGGCATTTAGGTTGCTTCCATGACCTGGCTATGGTAAATAGTGCTGCAATGAACATTGGGGTGCATGTGTCTTTTTGAATTATGCTTTTCTCTGGGTATATGCCCAGTAGTAGGATTGCTGGGTAATATGGTAATTCTGTTTTTAGCTTTTTAAGGAACCTCCATACTGTTCTCCATAGTGGCTGTATCAGTTTACATTCCCACCAACAGTGCAAGAGGGTTCCCTTTTCTCCACACCTTCTCCAGCATTTGTTGTTTGTAGATTTTCTGATGCCCATTCTAACTGGTGTGAGGTGATACCTCATTGTAGTTTTGATTTGCATTTCACTAATAATTAGTGATGTTGAGCAGCTTTTCATGTGCTTCTTGGCCATCTGTATGTCTTCTTTGGAGAAATGTCTATATAGGTCTTCTGCCCATTTTTGGATTGGGTTGTTCGTTTCTTTAATATTGAGCTGCATGAGCTGTTTATATATTTTGGAGATTAATCCTTTGTCCGTTGATTTGTTTGCAAATATTTTCTCCCATTCTGAGGGTTGTCTTTTCGTCTTGTTTATGGTTTCCTTTGCTGTGCAAAAGCTTTGAAGTTTCATTAGGTCCCATTTGTTTATTTTTGTTTTTATTTCCATTACTCTAGGAGGTGGATCAAAAAACATCTTGCTGTGATTTATGTCAAAGAGTGTTCTTCCTATGTTTTCCTCTAAGAGTTTTATAAAGTGTCTGGTCTTAAATTTAGGTCTTGAATCCATTTTCAGTTTATTTTTGTGTATGGTGTTAGGGAGTGTTCTAATTTCATTCTTTTACTTGTAGCTGTCCAATTTTCCCAGCACCACTTATTGAAGAGACTGTCTTTTCTCCATTGTATATCCTTGCCTCCTTTGTCATAGATTAGTTGACCATAGGTGTGTGGGTTTATCTCTGGGCTTTCTATCTTGTTCCATTGATCTATGTTTCTGTTTTTGTGCCAGTACCATATTTCTTGATTAGTGTAACTTTGTAGTATAGTCTGAAGTCAGGGAGTCTGATTCCTCCCGCGCCGTTTTTTTCCCTCAAGACTGCTTTGGCTATTCGGGGTCTTTTGTGTCTCCATACAGATTTTAAGATTTTTTTGTTCTAGTTCTGTAAAAAATGCCATTGGTAATTTGATAGGGATTGCATTGAATCTGTAGATTGCTTTGGGTAGTAGAGTCATTTTCACAATATTGATTCTTCCAATCCAAGAACATGGTATATCTCTCCATCTGTTGGTATCATCTTTAATTTCTTTCATCAGTGTCTTATAGTTTTCTGCATACAGGTCTTTTGTCTCCCTAGGTAGATTTATTCCTAGATATTTTATTCTTTTTGTTGCAATGGTAAATGGTAGTGTTTCCATAATTTCTCTTTCAGATTTTTCAACATTAGTGTATAGGGATGAAAGAGATTTCTGTGTACTAATTTTGTATCCTGCAGCTTTACCAAATTCATTGATTAGCTCTAGTAGTGTTCTGGTGTCATCTTTAGGATTCTCTATGTATAGTATCATGTCATCTGCAAACAGTGACAATTTTACTTCTTCTTTTCCTATTTGGATTCCTTTTATTTCTTTTTCTTCTCTGATTGCCGTGGCTAGGACTTCCAAAACTATGTTGAATAATAGTGGTGAGAGTGGACATCCTTGTCTTGTTCCTGATCTTAGAGGAAATGCTTTCAGTTTTTCACCATTGAGGATGATGTTGGCTGTGGGTTTGTCATATATGGCCTTTATTATGTTGAGGTAGGTTCCCTCTATGCCCACTTTCTGGAGAGTTTTTATCATAAATCGGTGTTGAATTCTGTCAAAAGCTTTTTCTGCATCTCTTGAGATGATCATATGGTTTTTCTCCTTCAATTTGTTGATACGGTGTATCACATTGATTGATTTGCATATATTGAAGAATCCTTGCATCCCTGGGATAAATCCCACTTGATCATGGTGTATGATCCTTTTAATGTGTTGTTGGATTCTGTTTGCTAGTATTTTGTTGAGGATTTTTGCATCTATATTCATCAGTGATATTGGTCTGTAATTTTCTTTTTTTGTAGGATCTTTGTCTGGTTTTGGTATCAGGGTAATGGTGGCCTCATAGAATGAGTTCGGGAGTGTTCCTTCCTCTGCAATTTTTTGGAAGAGTTTGAGAAGGATGGGTGTTAGCTCTTCTTTAAATGTTTGATAGAATTCACCTGTGGAGCCATCTGGTCCTGGACTTCTGTTTGTTGGAAGACTTTTAATCACAGTTTCATTTTCATTACTTGTGATTGGTCTGTTCATATTTTCCATTTCTTCCTGGTTCAGTCTTGGAAGGTTATACCTCCCTAAGAATTTGTCCATTTCTTCCAGGTTGTCCATTTTATTGGCATAGAGTTGCTTGTAGTAGTCTCTTAGGATTCTTTGTATTTCTGTGGTGTCTGTTGTAACTTCTCCTTTTTCGTTTGTAATTTTATTGATTTGAGTCCTCTCCCTCTTTTTCTTGATGAGTCTGGCTAATGGTTTATCAGTTTTGTTTACCTTCTCAAAGAACCAGCTTTTAGTTTTACTGACCTTTGCTATTGTTGTCTTTGTTTCTATTTCATTTATTTCTGCTCTGATCTTTCTGATTTCTTTCCTTCTGCTAACTTTGGGTTTTGTTTGTTCTTCTTTCTCTAGTTCCTTTAGGTGTAAGGTTAGATTGTTTATTTGAGATTTTTCTTGTTTCTTGAGGTAGGCTGGTATAGCTATAAACTTCCCTCTTAGAACTGCTTTTGCTGCATCCCATAGGTTTTGGATAGTCGTGTTTTCATTGTCATTTGTCTCTAGGTATTTTTTGATTTCCTCTTTGATTTCTTCTGTGATCTCTTGGTTATTTAGTAACATATTGTTTAGCCTCCATGTGTTTGTGTTGTTTACGGTTTTTTTTCCCTGCAATTGATTTCTTATCTCATAGCGTTGTGGTCAGAAAAGATGCTTGATATGATTTCAGTTTTCTTAAATTTACTGAGGCTTGATTTGTGAGCTAAGATGTGATCTATCCTGGAGAATGTTCCATGCGCACTTGAGAAGAAAGTGTAATCTGCTGTTTTCGGATGGAATGTCCTATAAATATCAAATCTATCTGGTCTGTTGTGTCATTTAAAGCTTCTGTTTCCTTATTAATTTTCTGTCTGGATGATCTGCCTATTGGTGTAAGTGTGCTGTTTAAGTCCCCCACTAGTACTGTGTTACTGTCAGTTTCCTCTTTTATAGCTGTTAGCATTCGCCTTATGTATGGAGGTGCTCCTATGTTGGGTGCATATATATTTATAATTGTTATATGTTCTTCTTGGATTGATCCCTTGATCATTATGTAGTGTCCTTCCTTGTCTCTTGTAACATTCTTTATTTTAAAGTCTATTTTATCTGATATGAGTATTGCTACTCCAGCTTTCTTTTGATTTCCATTTGCATGGAATATCTTTTACCATCTCCTCACTTTCAGTCTGTATCTGTCCCTAGGTCTGAAGTGGGTCTCTTGTAGACAGCATACATATGGGTCTTGTTTTTGTATCTATTCAGCGAGACTCTGTCTTTTGGTTGGAGCATTTAATCCATTCACATTTAAGGTAATTATCAATATGTATGTTCCTGTGACCATTTTCTTAATTGTTTCAGGTTTGTTTTTGTAGTTCCTTTTCTTCTCTTGTGTTTCCCACTCAAACAAATTCCTTTAGCATTTGTTGTAGAGCTGGTTTGGTGGTGCTGAATTCGTTTAGCTTTTGCTTGTCTGTAAAGCTTTTGATTTCTCTGTTGAATCTGAATGAGATCCTTGCTGGGTAGAGTAATCTTTTTTTAAGTTCTTCCCTTTCATCACTTTAAGTATATCATGCCACTCCCTTCTGGCTTTTAGAGTTTCTGCTGAGAAATCAGCTGTTAACCTTATGGGAGTTCCCTTGTATGTTATTTGTTGTTTTTCCCTGCTGCTTTCAATAATTTTTCTTTGTCTTTAATTTTTGCCAATTTGATTACTATGTGTCTCAGCGTGTTTCTCCTTGGGTTTATCCTGTATGGGACTCGCTGCACTTCCTGGACTTGGGTGGCTATTTGCTTTCCCAATTTAGGGAAATTTTTGACTATAATCTCTTCAAATATTTTCTCTGGTCCTTTCTCTCTCTCTCCTCCTTCTTGGACCCCTATAATGCAAATGTTGTTGCATTTAATGTTGTCCCAGAGGTCTCTTAGGCTGTCTTCATTTCTTTTCGTTCCTTTTTCTTTAGTCTGTTCCACAGCAATGAATTCCACCATTCTGTCTTCCAGGTCACTTATCCGTTCTTCTGCCTCAGTTATTCTGCTCTTGATTCCTTCTAGTGTAGTTTTCATTTCAGTTATTGTATTGTTCTTCTCTGTTTGTTTGTTGTTTAATTCTTCTAGGTGTTTGTTCTTTAATTCTTCTAGGTCTTTGTTAAACATTTCTTGCATCTTCTCGATCTTTGCCTCCATTCTTTTTCTGAGGTCCAGGATCATCTTCACTATCATTATTCTGAATTCTTTTTCTGGAAGGTTGCCTATCTCCACTTCATTTAGTTGTTTTTCTGGGTTTTTATCTCGTTCCTTCATCTGGTGCATAGCCCTCTGCCTTTTCATCTTGTCTATCTTTCTGTGAATGTGGTTTTTGTTCCACAGGCTGCAGGATTGTAGTTCTTGCTTCTGCTGTCTGCCCTCTGGTGGATGAGGCCATCTCTGTTACTTTTGATTTCATGGCTCACTGATGGCTCGGACTCTTTTTCTAAATAGCCCATCTGTTTACTTCCTGGGACTGTGATTTCTCAAGGTCTCATCCTTGCCCCAGGGTTTCCAAATGAACAAGGAGTCACCAGTGCTCCTGGCTAGTGCCCTGGAGAGGCCAAGGGGTCAGAATCCAAGAATGGAATCCCCTGAGGCCATGCTCTTCTCAGTTTTAAATCTTGACGAAAGAAACCAAAAACAGGGACGTTCAGCTTCTTTTCTCCATGTTGGGGTGAAAGCCACACTCTAGCAGATGCCTGGGTTCTCTGCAGGCTTGCTCACAGCCCCCCTCAGCCCAACACTTACTTGCTTTCACAGTAACTGATCTTTCACCGGCAAATCACGTGTCAGAGGTGGAGGCCAGGCCTGTTCCACGCTCTCTCCTCCAGCAAGAGGCCTGGGGATGCGAGGAGCTGCGTGCAGCACCGGCGGTCCTTCCCCAGCCCGCAGCGGGGTCTCTCCCAGTGTTCCCAGGTCTCTTGATAGGAATGGGGGGACTTTATCAAATCTGAATTTGGGACTGGCTTTTGAGTTACACAGTTTACTTGAAATTTTGAGAAATAGCTTAGTGGTCAAAGTTTGGGCAGCAAATAAGTAAATTTGTACTGTTCACTACCTTGAACTCCCAGCTACAAGGAGGTTAAACTGCTTCTCAGGTCCCCACAGGCTCTGTCTCCCGCCTGCCAGGAACATGGTGGAAGTGAGACAAGTGAAAGCCGTTGAGTAGCTCATAAATCCTTCCGTTTCTGGGGTAGAACAATCCAGCAGCTTCATGCTGTGTGATTTGCTTCTTTGTGAGGCCTGGTGAAAAACACATGTATTCATTTTAATGTGACTTTATTTTGCAAGGACAAGGAGAATACCTCACTTTGAATAAACGGATTTATCTTTGTAGGTGGATATTAAGCATATATAATAAAACTACACCATTATTGATGTCATATAAACTTGTAAGGGAAATAAAGGGATGGAGAAAATTAGCCTTTGGTCCTTACTTGTACTGGCAAATAGCTCTTTCAGCATGCTTGTCTATCATTTCTGTCATCTGGGTCAGTTTCAATTGATTCGTTTTTCTCTTTATTATGGGATTATATTTGCCTGCTTTTCATGCCTCATAATATTTGTTGGATGCTAGACATTGTACATTTTACTGGGTTGGATACTGGATATTTTGTATTCCTGTAAATATTCTGGAGCTTTGTCCTGGGTTGCAGAGTGATCCTTTCAGGTCTTGACTTTAGGAATTGTTAGGTGGCACTGGAACAGTGTACATGTGGGGTGTAGTTATTCTGTGTTTCCCCCCGCCGAGTCCCATGAATCATGAGGCTTTGCAGCCTGGCTGGTGGGAACGGGTGTATCTAGATCCCTTGTGAGCACCAGGCACTGACCCTCTGCTCCTCTGGATGGTTCCTTCTCTGGCCTGGAGTGGAGTGAATGGGCCCTGCTGACTGACTGAGGGGCTCTCGTACATCCTCTGAGTCCTCGCTCTAGAGCTCTCTCCTCTCAGGAGGTCCGACCTGCAGGCTCTGGCCACCTTAGTCTCCCCGGACCCTCAGCACCCTCTCCATAATTCGGGGAGTCTGGCTGCTCCCCTTGGGTCCCCTCCCAGCACCGCAGCCTGGAAACTCTCTCAAGGCAGTACTCTGGGCAGCCCTCAGGCTTACCTCGAGGTGCCCCTCCCAGCACCGCAGCCTGGAAACTCTCTCAAGGCAGTGCGCTGGGCAGCCCTCAGGCTTACCTCTCGAGGTGCCCCCCGCTCAGGAATCACTGTCCTTCGTTGCCTGATGTTCTCTGTCTTGCGAACTCTTGTTTCATATATTTTGTTCATTGTTTGGTTGTTTTGTGTGGGAGGGAAAATCCAGTACCTGTTACTCCATCTTGGTTGTATGAGACTTTGTAATTATTAATTTTGTCTTCCCTATAGCACCGGAAAGCTTGATGCAGGCTTTGGAAGACTTAGATTATCTGGCAGCACTGGACAATGATGGAAACCTTTCTGAATTTGGAATCATCATGTCAGAGTTTCCTCTTGACCCACAACTCGCCAAGTCTATCTTAGCATCCTGTGAATTTGACTGTGTAGATGAAATGCTAACAGTCGCTGCCATGGTAACAGGTATTCCTTCACGGCTCTTTTGTACTGTGTATCTGCAGCAGGTATAGATTTAAATGAGACCCATTTGAAATGATAATGAAATATTTTAGTAGTTTGAAAATGTAGAAAATTATAAGAATTGCCTTAATATGAAAAAATCTAAATAAAAACCCAGTGAACTTCTTAAAGCAGACAGGTGAAAGCATACCAAGTTCGCTTTTGCTGAAGTAATCGGTACAGATCAAGAAAAACGTGTCACGTATGCGTGTTTTTTATTTCCTACCACCTCATTCATCTTGGTTTATAGGTTTTAATTGATTCTTTTACTGGCAGGACAAACCAAAGGCTATGCTGCATTAGGACCTGAGTTCTAATCCCGTCCCTGGACCGGGGGCTGTAATATTTACAGGCAGGTTGTCCGCTGTGCTGAGCAGACCTGAGAAAAGCTAACACACAGGAGTAAGGAGAAGCACAAGATGACAGCTCACCCTACAGTTCTCTGATTTCTATGTAAACAGGATAGCATGTTATTCACAGAGTAAGACAGGAGCAGGGCTACAAACAGCAGTGAGCCCCCATCCGTCCCCCCCCC